>NW_024873084.1:0-1721 GCF_018340385.1 Cyprinus carpio | reverse complement strand
CAGCTACACAAACGTGAACAAATCAGGCTCTCACAGTACCAGGTGAGTAAAATTGCAGATTTCTCCCCTATAGGGCTGTCTAAGAAGAAGATTCAACGCATCATTCCCTTTATTTTAGGAAAAACAAGCGTTTACGTTAGTAACTGGAGCATTTTCTACTCAAGGCAAGAAATAATGAGATGGATAGAGGGCTGAAGGTTCAAATGATTAATTCAGATTAAACACCCAATCAGAGGTCTTACTGGTATACAGTGAAATCTGACTGGCTCTCCCCTCGGTCACATGATCAGCTGCGACTGCAAACACTCTGAATGTGTACGGCGCCCAGGAGTCAGATGATTTATCCTCAATGTAGTTGGTTTCAGTAGTCACATTGTTATTTTCGTTTATTCTCCGCAAGGTAACGGAGCTTTGCCCATTTGGTTCAGTCCAATTTAGTAAGACAGAGGATGTTGTAATATAGTGAGCTGTGAGGTTCATTATGACATCAGGCTCTGTTGAGTAAAAATGACAGACATTTAGGGATTAAAATCGCGAATCCTGAAAACTTAATGTAGTGAAGATTTAAAAATATGAAAGGCATCAGTCAATATGAATACCCAGCTAGGGGAATCAGGAAAAACTTAAGTGAAAACATACTAGTATATTTAGAGGTAACCACTGATTCTCCTTCTGTTGATTTATCTTCGTCATAAAAGCTGTGATAGAAAAAATGTGTAATGGCACTCCAGGACTCAGATCCGTTGATGTTATACCATGTGTTATTGGTGGTTATCATGATCAGATGTTTTCTCATCAGTCCAAATAATTTGAAAGAAATCTCTATTTCCCAGCTGATTCTTCCCATGCCAGATACACAGATGATGTTGTGAATTCAGACACGCTGAGATTCCTGATCACATCTGGCTCTGTGTGGGAAGAGAAGGACAAAATATTTGTATAGCGCTTTAAGTCAAGTCAAGTCACCTTTATTTCTATAGCACTTTAAACAATACTGGTTGTGTCAAAATAGCTTTACAATGTTAAACAGTAATATAGTTTGTCAATAATGCAGAAACAACAACTGTCATGTTTTTTTCAGCTAAAGTCCAAGTGGAGATAACAAGAAAAACGGATTCAATTAGGAACGTGTAAAGCTTTGTTGGTGCTTAAGATTTGCTGTACAATTTTCCCTGCTTGAATCAAGAAGTATGAGATTGATTGAGGGCTGAAGTTCAAATAGTAATTCAGATTAAACATCCAATCAGAGGTCTTACTGGTATACACTGAAATCTGACTGGCTCTCCCCCTCGGTCACATGATCAGCTGCAACTGCAAACACTCTGAATGTGTGCATGGCGCTCCAGGAGTCAGATGATTATCTCAATGGAGTTGTTTTCAGTAGTCACATTGTTATTTTCACATTCTACTACGGTAACGGGAGCTTTGCCTGTTTGGTTCAGTCCCCAGTTTAGTAAGACAGAGGGATGTTTGTGTAATATCATTAGCTGTGAGGTTCATAATGATGTCAGGCTCTGTGAGTAAAAAATGATATACATTTAGGCATTAAAATGTGACTTCTGAAAACTTACTGTAGAGAAGATTTAAATATATATGAAAGGCATCAGTCAATATATGAATATCCAGCTAGGGGGAATACATACATTTAAGTGGAAAACATACTAGTGATATATTTAGAGTACAACTACTGATTCTCCTTCTGTTGATCTATTTATTAGACT
>NW_024873083.1:0-2346 GCF_018340385.1 Cyprinus carpio | reverse complement strand
TTTCATGATGCATCTGTTTGCAAAATAACTAAATAATAATAATAATAAATTTGAAAAGGTTTTTGCAAAAAATATATATAATTTATTAATATACCTATTTTTCTTAACTTGTATATCTTTTTCCCCAGATTGTCCACTAAGCAAAAGGTTAATCTAATATTTCATATTTTAAGGAAACATGATGATGATGATGATGATGACGAAGAAGAGTGTTTCTGTTTTCAGGCTAGAAGTGACACACAATAAACACAAAGCACACATCGATCTCCTCCTTGTCTGCTTCAGTCATTCTGTACTTTCAAGAGTCTATAAGACTATATTTCCACATACAGACTCATAAAAACAAAAACAATTTCATGTGTATCCTATTCTTATAAGCTGTAAAGAGCAAGCACAGAAAGCTGGAGCAATTTATAATTTTAATTCTTTCATTTCATTCTTTATATTATATTTAGAGTATATTTGGTGGACTACCCTAAAAAAAAAATAAACTTGTGCATTGCAGCACCTTCTAGTTGTTGTTTAATAAAATATACCTTTTATGACCTTCTTAAACTGATCCCACAATGCTTTTTTTGTGCCGTCTAAATGATTTTAAATAAATGTACAGATTTTTCTCCCTTTAAAAAGCTTTCTTTCTTCTGCTGTCACTATTAACTCATATATACATTTAGCAGTGATATATAAGAGAACTGTCACAGCCTTTAGCTTTGCTCACTGTTCTTTTTCGTTTCTATGAACACCAGTACCATATTCTAAACATCTATCTAAAAATCAGTTTGATATCCCATTTGTACGAATCGTGGCGAAGCAGTTGTTCCCAACTGTTGGTGTGGAGAGAACCTATGGGTAAGACCCAAACGTTTGTATAATCTGTGTAAATACAAAAAATTGTAGCATTTTGGTATAAATTTGGATTTTAAATCATGATGCTCACAGGCTTTTTTTTTGACATACAGTAAGGGTTGCAGTATAAGACGTATTATCTTACCCAGTGTCTTATAGCGTTTACAATTTTTTGTTAGAATCCATGTACGCGAGCTAATTCATAAAAATGCACTGTAATACCTAGAATTAATTGACCAATGTAAATTTCATTCATTGATAAGCTGATACATTACTAAAAAGCAACCATAATACAATGTAAAATGAACACAAAATATTTTGAAGAAGTATTTTGATGCATGTGATGTGTTGAACATCAGTGTGTTCTCTGGCTGGGTTTTTTTTCTGCTACTTGCGATGGCAGGGGGACCCTTGACTTCACATCCCCCTATGCACGATACGAATGGGCCACAAGGTCTGTCTGTAAACCCAGCTGGCCTAACACAAAATAAAGAGCGACAAAATAACAGAAGTAGAACATGGAAACACGATTGTCGTTATCAGATGAGGAAAATAAAATAGAAAACTTCAACAGAGCTGTATGTGCTGCGAGAAAACTCGGTCTGATCATTGATCTTTGTATCATTCCCACTAAGAGAAAGAAGACGGCTCAGAACATAAAACACTACAAAAATGCTGAAAGTTTGTCATAAGTGCTAAAAAATGCTAAATTTAGATGCATGTACAAGTGCAAAACACTGACTCATTTACAAGTTAAACATGCAAGCTGATAGCGACACAGGAAGTTTGGTCTATGGTGTGGGGTATGCACGACACTTCCAGCACGTCTCAAAACAGCCTCAGTTTCAACTGTTTCTTGTTGCTGGGAAGTCTTAAAATTCTTTTTTCCAGTTAAGGTTTCAGGTTGGAAACCTTTGGGGGTTGTTTAAAGCTGAATTTGATATTTCTCCAACCGATATTTCATTATTTGCCTTATATGTGAGTCTCAGAAATCCTATTTTCAGATTTATGTATGTAGGTAAAACTACTTGAAAATTTAAAATTTGTTTTTCCCCACAGGGAACTGAGCTTCTGTTAATGAAGAGAATGAGACACAAATGGGGCAGGAAAAATCATTGCTTGTCTGCTTCTCTTTCTTACAAGGTTTGATTTTTATTCCCTTCTTTTCTTTCTTCTCCTTCTCCTTCTACTTCCACTCTTTCTCCATCTTCTTCTTATTATTCTTATAGTAAAGTGTGTCCTGTCTAGGCGCTGAGAAGTAATTAAGTAAATTAACTAGTTGAATTTTGCTAAAGGAACTAGTACAATGAACAAACATACAGTTATTATTAAATACATTAATACTACATACATGAAACTATACTGAAACTTTTAATTCAGATAGTGACTTAAACTCAAAAATCTCACTCAAAATACACAAATCAACAAAAATAAACAAATACACAAATAATAACAAATACATTAAAATTGCACTGTTGCTGTTTTTCTGCTAATGTTCAC
>NW_024873082.1:0-1914 GCF_018340385.1 Cyprinus carpio | reverse complement strand
ATTATTTCTTCGTCAGCAGCACATTTAGAGCGGGAGAGATACAAGGATTCCTCTGGTAATGGCTTGTACCAAAGCAGCACTAACGCTCACAAACGCCTGCCGTAAATGCAAGCATTACAGGCCAATTTAATGAACATGAAATCCGAAAATTTTCTAAATACCGTCGGTTTTCCTGTCGTAATTAGCATTGATATATAACATTTCGGTTTTTTTTGATTTTGAAATGTGGCCGTGCCTCCTTTCTTTATATTCAATGAAGTCAAAGCCTTTTGGAAAATCTATTTGTGGCGGTCCGGTTTTGATATTGTAATAAAATCATGTGTGTTGGGAAACCCTGGGTTGCTATGAAATACCTTTAAATTGACACTGGTTTTTTTCAAATGAAATGGTACAAAATGCTTGTGAAGTGACTCCAGAACAGTTCTCCCCCCCCCCCCCCCCACTGGGTGATGTTGTTTATGTATTTATGTCCTCATTGAGACGCAGATGCTGAAATTACTAAAAGCGTCACACGCTTCAGTCTATGTAGTAAACTAACCCACACATCTCTGCCATTCATTCATTCATTTATTCATTCACACACACATAGACGCACAGAACATGCAGGATGCATATTTCGTGACTGTTCATATTAAAATGTAAGTTTCATTTTCATGATGGGATTTTGAGATTCCGTTCGCGTTTTCTGCTTTGCGGAAATCATAGGGCTGTATGCGTCAAGAACCGGGTTGACCGGGTACTTGGTACCACCGGTACTTAAAGAAACCTGGTACCGTGACATTTTGATTTTTTTAGTACTGACTTGGTATCGAAGTACCGGGTCTTTTGACAACACTATCCACGGCCTCCTAAAACGCCTCACCAAAACACCACACCACAATTCTACACCACAATCATAAACCATCCCAAAAACTCACCCAAAAAAATAACGCAAAGAAAGAAGGCATAACCTTTGATAATTGCTGTTGCCACCGGCGCCATGTTGTGGAAATGCTGTTTCGTTGTGAAAGCAAAACTACTTTGTTTGGCCTTCCAAAAGAGGAAATGACTAGAAATACGTGGTTAAGTTGTATTTACAACACTGTTCCAGAACAGTTCAACCCGGTGTGCAACACATTTTCAACACACATTTTATGGAGGACTGTTTCCTGACCCTGGGAGAGAAGACTACAATGCTGGCTATTCTGGTTCACAGTCTGTAAGTATGTTTACATATGTAAAGAATTTGCCACTGATGATTCAAACGCGAGTTTTGAGCAGTGTAGAGCAGCGGTTCTCAATTCCAGTCCTCACGCCCCCCTGCTCTGCACATTTTGTATGTTTCTCTTATGGCTTCAGACATTTGTTCTATTCGAATGTAAGTGCCCTGCGAAGTGGACATCACAGGCTAGTTCCTGCCATGATTCCAGTGTTGAAGCGAACGTATATGTTTTCCATTCAAAGTGCATTAAAGTGGTGCTGAGACGTTCATTTAAATTGTATTTATTTACAGAGGGCATAATGTATTCAGGCCAAAACTTTTCCTGTGTGTGAAAGGACGTTGCATGAACAGTGTACAAATACGTGGAATGAATGTTTCGAAGTGAGGTAACTTCAACAGATTTCCCCTGCTCAGGAGTAGGGAGCAATGAACATTGTGTATGGGAGGACAATGTCATGGCAACACAGTTCCACACACGGAGCGTCACTTTCTGATGAGCTGATTTATCTGCGCCTTAGGTGTGTTAAACAAAAAGAGACATGCAAAATATTCAGAGCTGGGGGGCGCAAGGACTGGAATTGAGAACCACTGGTGTAGAGTAGCGCTTGTTGTTTGTCATTTCTCTGATCACAAATGTAGACATGGTTTTATGATTAAGCAGCGTGATGCAACACAATGCGTAAAAACACAGTATAACTCATTATAATCCGAAA
>NW_024873081.1:0-3403 GCF_018340385.1 Cyprinus carpio | reverse complement strand
TTAATTAAAACCTGTAGCTTAGTGTTTCTAGCCACTATTGTCAGCATATGCCAGCATTTTTTCAATCTGATTTGGCTTGATTGTGGCACCTCCTCTTTCCTATTTTTATATTTGTTTGGTAGTTTTGTAGCATAATATTTTGTCCCCAATAGTAAAATTGCAACCAGTCCAAATACAAGTAATTTTACACAGTTCTCTATACCAAAGTAAACATTTTTAATTTAGTTTTTTTTATTTTTTTTACAAAATTCTGGTCTAATAATACTAATAATACGCATATTATTTATGTTTTGTTGTTATTTCAATCATGGATTATATAGATATATAATTATATATATGAGATATATATATAAGACGCCAAGTACTTGTACCTTATTTTGCAAAATGGCTTTCCCAGAAATTGATGCCTCTGTTTTAAGAACACCCAGACATAGCTGTTAAAGGAAAACCTAAAAATAAAATTGCTGATATGACTCACGCCCAGCGATCCATGTTTCGGTGGACTTGCTTTCTTCCAGTGCATACAATTGGCGAAGGGTTTGCGTTGAAAAGTCAGCAGCACAAAAATATCCTCACAATTGAGCTGCTACACTGAGGTCCCTTATTAGTGAAGGAATCGTTCTGTTTAAAAATTACTTTAATTTACACCTTAAGGATTGACAACATTGCTAGGCTCTGAGAAGAACATTCTTTGGGATTGGAGAATATACCTGTAAAAAAAGTCTGAGTTTTTTACAAATTAATTTGGCAGCTGTGGTTGCCAGAATACTTTTGTAAAAAATACACTGTAAAAAAAAGTCTGTATTTTTTACAAAATAATTTTGTGTCAGCTGTGGTTTGCCAGACTACTTTTTGTAAAAAATACACTGTAAAAAAAGTCTGTAGTTTTTACAAAATAATTTTGGCAGCGGTGGCTACCCACAATACGTTTGTAAAAAATACAAGAAAAACGGTAACACAATTACGGCAAAAACTGTAAATTTACAGTAATAAAACTGGTTTTTACAAACAAGAAATTTTAATGTAAACCTTAAATTCAACAACCACACTGCTTATTAAAATCTGTTTTGTACCTTAACTTACTGACAGCCACCATAATAATGCAGGTGGTAAAAGATGAAGGCCACATGAAGAATCGAAGTTCATCACAAGGAGCTTCGCCACCAGCAGAAGTTTATATTATCTAGAGAAGATGTCACAAAGTCCATTCCATGGCAAACACAACACCATCATGGTGACACACGACTACTTAAACATTCAATAAACTTCATTAAGCAGCAAAGATGGAACATAAAGCGCAAATGTACAACTAATAACAAACACTCTTAAAAACATGATTATTTAACAAATACTTTCAAATGTGAGTTCGTCCACACAGGAATTCGGGGAATATCTTTCCAGTTTTTTCTGTAAATTATACATTGATTTGTTCTTTTTTTTATTTCACACAAACTGTAAAATAAACATCATTTTACTGTAAAATTACATGAAATGTTCTGGTTAGATCTTTAACAGTTTTCCCTGTATATAGTACAAGGAACTTACTGTTAACCTGTTAACACTTTTTTTTTTTGTAAGCGTTGTTAAAAATTACAAACTTGTACAGTTAAAAATGACACTTATTTTTTTACAGTGTATATACAAAAACATTTGTTTATTTAAAAAAAATGTGCAGTGTCACCAACAGAATGTTGGAGTTGGCCAAACTAAAAGAACAGACCAAGATGGATCGACAGAAGATTCGAACACCTCGAGGACCGCATTAAATACTAGGAAGAGGCCAACAGTGAGCTAAAAAATGACAAGGGAATTCCTGCTTTCACAAATTAAAGGAGCCCCCAGTTCACCTGCATCTAATGGAAAGTCAGGTATATTAGGGAACACAATTACCATTATTAATGGAGTTTTAAATGTTTGTGAAAGGACAGAGACACTGTGATAGAACCATTATCAATCCTCGCGGACAGCACACAGAACTAAAAGTGTAGCTGTTTATTTGTAAGTGCAAACTCACCATGTGGGCCATGCAGCAGTAGTCATGTTTATTAAATGCAGTATATAAAATATTCATCATCTTTATTACAGAAGGATCAAAACCATTGCAATTGTAATGAAAATGTAAAGCATTAATACTATATTATAGAATTTTCATAGGACTTGGTGCTTTTGTAAAGCTGCTTTTAAAACGATTTGTATTATGGAAAAGGTATACAAATAAAGTTGATTTGATTATATCCAGTGACACGCACTTCCAATAGCTCTTTGCTCTGGTTTCTCTCAAAAACGATACTTTCAGAACGTCGCTTTCCTTTAAAATCATCAACTACAACAGAGAGCATTATACAAGTTATCCTAATAAAAACAAATCCTGTTATGTGTTCTTCTTCTGATAACACAGGATTCTCTGCTTTCAGAATCTGAACCCAAATGGGTGGGCCTATTGAGAAATGTAACTTTTTTAGGAATTTTTGAGGCTTTGTTTATGTTATACATTATTCTGCTTGTCCACCTGCCCCCGCCCAACATTCACCTTTTTTCCCTACAGGTTTCAAGAAAGACTGTCTCACATTCCTTCGTCTCATCACCACACTTCAATGTCTCCATCCACCTCCTCTTCAACTCTCAGGACTTACAGCTACCTCATCATCCTCAGAAGAGGAGCCGGCGAGAAAGAAGAAGAAGAAGAAGAAGGAGAGAGAAAAAAGTCAAAAAAATACACTGACTCACACACAGCCTGTTCAAGAAGTAAGCACAGAGGCTTTGATTCATAATGAGATGGTTTCTTAACATTAAAAGTTGGCCACACATGCTGAAGTTTAAGCCAACATTTACTATAACCTGTCTAATAATTTCTCTCTCATTCATGATGTTTCTAAACCTGTGTGACTTTCTTTTTTCTGGATATAAGATATTTTTTGAGAAATGTTTGTAAGCAAAAGAGTTTTGGCTGCCATTAACTTCTATGTACTAAAACACAAAACAACACTGAAACATTATCTCAAATATCTTCTTTTGTTTCAACATGTAAAAAAGAAATTCATACAGATTTTGAATGAAATAGAGGATGGGTAAATGAAACAAATGTTTCATCCATAATAAAGAATCCTATATTTAGACCTTTAAAGCAGAAAAAAAAGACAGTAAATTTCCGCTTCCAACTTAGCTGATGATAAAGATGTGATCCATACACACCACGGGCTGGTTATCTTTGATTATAGAGTGCTACTAGTCAGA
Source organism: Cyprinus carpio (assembly GCF_018340385.1). Lineage (NCBI taxonomy): Eukaryota > Metazoa > Chordata > Actinopteri > Cypriniformes > Cyprinidae > Cyprinus > Cyprinus carpio. Next base: position 169 of record NW_024873081.1, on the reverse strand, counting down.
TACGAAAGAAAAGACACAGCTTACCTAACTGTACTGGTGCATTGTAAATGGTCAAAGGATACTGCAACAGAGAAAACCAACAGTAGATCATAATATATTCTTTCATATCTGCTGTTGCCTGAAAAAGAAGCTGACACGATTAATCCCATTTGCTATGACATATCTGTAA
>NW_024873080.1:0-4561 GCF_018340385.1 Cyprinus carpio | reverse complement strand
ACAAAAAATAAACACGGGATTCAAAAATGAACACAAAATGACTCTCAGACAACAAACTAAAAGCACATGAAGGAAGCAGGAAAAATCAGTCTATCAGTAATAGATTATTAGAAACATTACATTATTAGATAATACAGTAATAGAAACATTATTGTACATAATATAATGTATTAAATAATAAATGGTGTGTGTGTTATATATTATATATACATATATATATTCATTCTATATTCATCTGTAAAGCAGATTTTTCTGTATTTTCCACAGTGAATGTGATTCTGGATGCTGATCGGCTCATCCACGTCTCATGTGTCTGAAGATGGGAAACAAGTGAGATATGAAAACAGAGAAACAGAAAGAGTGAATGGAGAAACATACATATTGATGAATATCGTGGTGTTCTTGGGAAGGATGGATTCTCCTCGGGGTGTTTTTACTTTGAGGTGCAGGTGATGGGACAAACTTGGTGGGATTTAGAGTGACCAGAGAATCTGGTGAACAGGAAGGGTTTGTTCAGTCTGAATCCTGAGGATGGATACTGGTCTGTGGGTCTATTTTTTGGGGGGAGTATCGAGCTTATGAGTTTCATATGTCTCTATTTCGCTGAGTGTGAAGCCTCAGAGGGTCGGTGTGTTTGTGAATTATGAGAAGGGTCTCGTCTCCTTTTATGATGTGCAGTCCATGTCTCATATTACTCTTACACTAATCAGTTTTTTAATAAGAAACTCTATACATTTGTTGGTTTGGGGTATGGGTGGAATAAAAACCCCACACCACTGATTATCTGTGATGATTACTAATGAGATCAGTGACTGAATTACATGATCCACTGAAATAAACCAAAATACAATTTAAAAAGTGTACAGCAACAATATTAAATATATTTGCACTTCCAGTCAAAATATGGCCACACAAGGGTGATTTTATGTTTTCTGTGATCTTAAAATGTTTTGGTTTTAAGACTTCTGCTTTAAATGTCTGAAATGACTTTTTTATATATATTAATATAAATAATGCCTATATATATATACATATGAATTTCTTTATAAGACAGAGGCTTTACTTTATGATGAATAATGTTTGATCTGGAGCAGATGATGAATGAAAAGCATCATGAAGAGCTCTCATGCAGTTAATGTTTCTCCTTCAGCATGTTTGCTGTCGGTTGATGAATGTTTTATTTATTTTTTTTTTTTTATTATTATTATAATTTGATTTCTCATTGATTTTGTATTTAACTGAATTTCTGTGTCTTTCCAACACAGTTTTAAATGTTCTGTTATTTGTATGTTTGAGCTTCTCAGAACAAAAACTGATTTTGAGTGCCAAGCTCCTAAAAGGACTGATACATATATTTACCCAGTTTTGTGTACCTGTGGTTTTGTTATTTGGACTTTTAGGTTACATTCGCCCTGTTTGTTCCTGTTTCCTGTTCTGTTTGTAGTCCTTTTGTAGTTTTCTTATTGAGTTAGTTATTATTAGTTAGATTTTGTTGGTTAGAAATAATACTCTCCTCTCCTCTGAGTGTTCACCTCATTTTCAGGATTAATAATTGTTGTAACAGTAGTCCACCCAAATCAGTTCTTTAGGCCAAGGTCTTCTGAAGCTAATCAGTGTCATTCCTCCTCAGACAGCATTCACCAAATCTCGAGTGTAATGCCCTGATTGGAATGCAGCCACGGGACCAGTTCTTTCATTCAGCAACACTTTATATAAAAAAATATTTTAATATTGCTTGCTCAGTATGTGAGTCTCTACGTTTGTTTAAAAACTTCGTATTTTTAAGAATAATTTTCTGAATTCTATCTTCAAAAAAAAAAAAAAATTGTCAGTATCATCATATTTTTGTAACAGCTGTTGAGAGGTGCTACCATTAATATACAATAAAACCAAACTGAAGTATTCCAGTCAAGGATCATTTACAGCTGGAAAAAAACTTTCGATAGTATTTCATAATTAAAATGAAAGTATTTTTCAGTCAGTGTCAGTAAACAGCAGCTGCTCATGACAGTTTATCTCATAAAGTGTGACAGTGTGTTTCTATCTGTCTTTGTGAAATACTTTACAAAAAACATCAAATTAATACACACTATTTAATCATATAAAGGGGAAAGAGGTATAAACGTGCAAGTGCAAAAGTTATTACTATTAAAATATTAAGATCTGCAAAGGAGGAGATTTAAAACAAAACGAGCTCTGCTTTAATTTTTCTTAAATTCATTATTAAAGCTCAATTATGATCATTTTTAAAGCCATGTATAGAAACTATCACTGGATAAAATTATAAACCATCAAAAAAATCTATTTTTTTATTTATTTAATATAAATTATTTTTTTCTCTTATTTACACCTCAAAAAAAAGTGTCCAAACTGCCTTGTCGTTACTATAAAGCACATTTTTTATACTTGATCTGACCTTGAATTTACTCTTCCGTCTTGTCATTGAGCTAAAGTAAATTATTCACTTAATTCGGGATCCGTAAAACTCGAAGTTTTTGTTTGTTTAATTCCAAACTATTGTTTCACATCAAATCAATAATTTTGCATGATCTGTTTTCCTCGCGTCCAGACTGCAGCTGACACACAGTTCCCACAATATCGTGAGTAAATTATACAACAACAATGCTTTGTAATTTACTGTTATAGTTGATTTACATAGTGCATTTGATGATTTTGAAGTTAACTGCCACAAGGGTGTGTTTTGTCATATTTTTTTGTATTTACTGATCCTGACTCCTGCTGCTTGCCTCGAAATGTGCATTTTTTATCACTGTTTGCTTGTATATGCTTTTGTATTTTCCCTTAATCCAGATGCTGATGCTGTCTGTCATTGTCTTTTTTTGGAAAGATGGAAAAGATGTTTTTAATGACTTTTTCCTAAACAGTGTGTGAGATGTAATAGAAGCCACAGGACCACTCCTGTAAGTGCTGCTTTTTCTTAAGGCCAGTTTATATTCTGTACTTTATCAATTATGTCTAAGAGATTTTTTCCATCTGTACAATTAATATTACAGACCCATACCAAGCCAATACAAAGAAACACATACATGTTTGCGAAGGTTCTTTAACATAATTATCAATGAAGTGTGTAAACGGTTTTAATGCAACCCATGATCTACGGGACAACAGAATTTTTATTCTCGTTCTTCAGCCTTGAACTCAGCAGGTGCCGAACATATTCTTGGAACAACAGATCACGTTTCTTTAAAGAACACACACATACATCTCCCTTTTCAGTTTTTTTTTCTCTTCTGAAACAGCCTAAATATTTCTCGTTAGTATTATGAAATTTTCAAACATCATTAAACAAAAACAAAACTTATTTTCTAATTTGCTTATTCCAACCACATGAATGAAATTGTTTTTCCTAAATCTCTATTAACCCAACAATTATGGACCTAGCATATATATTTCCGTTCTTTCTTCTTACCCTTTTTTCCCACAAAAAATCTAATCGATTCACTGGTTTGCTTATTCTGCCAGATCTTAGGTCATCCCAGGGGTTTTCAAAGGTTTTTGTGTTTGGGGGGCCTGAGGGGGGACAACGGTTTTTCCCAAGTGTTTTTGCAAAAGTAAGGGACTACCAGGCTGCTTTGTTTCAATTTATGATTGTTTCCTTTTTCGGGACCAGAGTTTGAGGTTCTCCTCCAAGCCTGGATTTATCAGGGTGCAATGAGGCATTGCAAGTGACGACGGTTACGGGCCCGACAAGGAGTAGTAAGGTCCCTTGATGTGTCTCAATAAAGTTTGTAAAGATATCGAGGGGGGATGTTTTGTACTCATGCCCTGTGGGAACCACCCCGCCAGCTGTTTTTCCCCAGGACTTTTTTTGGATGGTTTGCTAACTTAGTTGGGGGGGGGGGGGGAGAAAAAAACCGGGGGGGCCAACAAAATTTGCACCGCCAGTCCTCAAGCCATGGTAAAGGGGTTTCTTTTTTCGTCCATTGTGGTTGGACGATATTAAAGTAGGAAGGAAAGGCCAGCAAAGGGGCTGCTTTTTGGCTTTTCCAATGGAGTCTTCTCTTTTCTCTTTGAACATCTTTTTCAGATTTTGGCCACCCCGAGGCTGAAGATTTGTTCCCTCAAAAGACATTGGAAAGGTTGTCGTTTTAATGCTTTTCTTGCCCATAATGAGTTCAGCCGGGCTAACACCTGTAGAGAGGCAAGGATGGTTGCCCTGTAAGCTCATCCAACGGTATGGCCAGACTTTAGAGGATTCTTTCTGTTTGCAAAAATTCTTCTTTGGCCAGATTCTGCACTTTTGGCCCTCTCTGCATGTCCCATTTCATTGAAACGGGCGTTGGTGTGGGCCTCGGATGTGATGTGCAGAAAAGTTCAAAAAATTCTTTTGGCCACAAAATTTCCGTGAACCTCTACTGCTCACAAAAAAAACTGCCGGGCCGGACCGTTCTTGTCTTCCTTCTGGATTTATATCCACTTATTTCGTTCAGGGCATAGCCCAAAAACCTGGCCAAAAAAAAGTGCTTTTCAGGTTTTAAACCAACTTACTCTTGAGGGGGTGGGTTTAGTTTGTTTGGGCATTGTGGAAGGGGGAAATCTC
>NW_024873079.1:0-2602 GCF_018340385.1 Cyprinus carpio | reverse complement strand
CTGGGGCCCAGGGCAGGAAGCAGACAGACTGGCTAAACCAACCGTCTGCTAGCCTCCTCACGTCACAGAAGTCAGTTAATTCTCAGCACATAAAGATTCTTCCACCTAGATATCACACTATAGAGACTGTGTCTTCTATAAACTTGTTAAATCATTTAAAACAACAACATGTATGTTAGACCCCATTCCATCTAAGCTCCTAAAAGAGGTGCTTCCAGAAGTCATAGATCCTTTTCTGACTATTATTAATTCCTCACTGTTATTAGGATATGTCCCCAAAACCTTCAAACTGGCTGTTATTAAGCCTCTCATCAAAAAACCACAACTTGACCCCAAAGAACTAGTTAATTATAGGACCTAAAAGCTCTGCATGTAATAACCTAGAACGCTAAGACTTGATGGCTGCTCTGTCAATTCTTCGTCATCAGTTAGGAAACTTCTAGGGAAAGTTATTTGATAGCAACTCTTTCCTTAGAAAAAGCTACTGCTTCTTGCATTTGTAAAACTGCATTTTTCCATCTCAAAAATATATATCTAAATTACGGCCAATGCCCTCAATGTCAAATGCAGAAATGTTAATCCCATGCGTTTATGACCTCAAGGCTAGATTATTGTAATGCTTTTATTGTGGTTGAACATTCTGCACGCTTAGTAGAAGCAAACTCCAGTTAGCTCAAAAAATGCAGCAGCTAGAAGTTCTTACTAGAACCAGGAATTATGATCATATTAGCCTGTTTCCAGTCAACCTCACTAGCTCCCCTATCAAACATCGTATAGTATAGATTTTAAAAATCTTGCTTATTACTTATAAAGCCCTGAATGGTTTAGCACCTCAGTATTTGAACAGAGCTCCTGTTACATTATAGTCCTCCACGGGCCCCGCTCTGCATCTTCAAAACTCTGGCAATTTTGATAATACCTAGAATATCGAAGTCAACTACTGCGGGCGGCAGATCCTTTTCCTATTTAGCTATCATCCCCAACCTCTGGAATAACCTACCAACATTGTTCGGAGGCAGGAACACACTACGTTGCAGTTTGAAAGCTAGATTAAAAGACCCAGTTCTTTTAACCTGGTTTACACATAGCACACTAATACTCTTCTAATATCAATCCAAGGATTTTAGGCTGGCATTAATTAGGTAAAAACCGAGACCGGAAACACTTCCCATAACCCCCGATGTTACTTGCTACAGGTCATTAAAGAATGTGGCAGTCTACTCAATATTATATCTGTTCTCTCTTATTCTGAGGTCACCATACCACCAGATACCGGTCTGTAATCCAAGTCAGAGGGTTCACTAAAAACTGCAGTCACCTGGGATCCATACAGTCTCCCGACCCAGATGTTGGATTCAGCACCTATAAAAGGAACCTCTACAGCCCTGAAGACAGACGGAGACAGGACAACTAGAGAGCTCCCAGAGACAGATCCCTGTAAGTACCTTGCGGCGGTGACCACCGGACGTAAGACACCCACAGAAACAGTATGATTCTTCTGCTAAATCTGACTTTGCTGCATCCTGGAATTGAACTGCGGTTTCGTCCGGATCAGAGGACAACTGGCCCCCCGACTGAGCCGGGTTTCTCCAATGTTCTCCCTGGAGTTTTGGTTCCTTGCTACTGTCGCCTCTGGCTTGCTTAGTTGGGGACACTTCATTTACAGCGATATCGTTGACTTGATTGCAAATTATTGCACAGATACGATTTAAACTGAACTGATGACATGATGACATCTCTGTATTAAATGATGAACTGCCTTTAACTGTCATTTTGCATTACGGACACACTGTTTTCCTAATTAATGTTATTCAGTTCTTTGACGCAATCTTTTTTGTTTAAAGCACTATATAAATAAAGGTGACTGTTGATTGCATAGTGCTCGAGTTGGACGTTTAACTGGACTGATGAGGTCTCCAGTTAGAAAGTCCAGATCCAATTACAGAGGCACTTTTAAGGCCAGCGGGTTTTAGTTATTAATGAACTGTTGTGGATTATTTTGTTAAGCCTGAGTATAAAGTGATGACTGCTTCTGACATGGACTTTCTTTCAGGTGGTGGCCGGGAGGTAGAGGAATGATCGACTGTACCCGTTTGACGGTATGCAAACGAGAGGGACATGTTGGGGGGCTGGTTTGATTGTGTGCTAATTTCAAAGCACGTTCTCTGGATTGGATCGAATGCTGAGGTAATGTGTCATTTAGCGACAAGGTTTTCTTTGGTACTGGTAAGAGGTTTGGGGGACGATTTGCCTCGTCAGAGGGTTTGGAAGATATCTGAAGGACATGTGTGGGCAGGCCGTCTTCAGTAGTCTGTATGATCGTCAGACCCCAGCTTGCAGGGGTATCTGATAGTCATTCTAGTCCAGGAGACAGTTTTTATGGCAAGTTGTGGCATTCTGCATTCAACGTGATAAAATGGTGAGGCATCGTGGTGAAAGTGTCTCATCACAGCCTGTGTCGGCGGCCTGTAGTCTGTGATGGTCTGAAGGCTTGCCAACGCCTCGTTGGTGGTCTCTGCATTGTAAGTGAATAATGTTTTGAGCTATGACGTTTGGTTTGATCCCACAGGACAGATGGGCTCTTGCTGTTTTGAGGCCTGCT
>NW_024873078.1:0-1759 GCF_018340385.1 Cyprinus carpio | reverse complement strand
CCCTTGCATTAAACGATGAACAAGAAATGACATGTTGACTTGTTGCAATCCTCGGAACACTAAAGATAACAGAAAATAAATCAGTTAAGGAGGTTAAAAGTCTAACTGTGAACATGCCCATTTTTAGAAAACGTTCTTTCCCCATAATGTCCGTTTGTTTTCACATACTCAGCCCGCCTTTGGTGTCACCACTCGATGCGCTTGCCATTGATTGTAATCGCATATGGACCACTGTCAGAAACCTAGCGCGTTTTCCCTTCCTTCTTTTTCTCGCTTGTTCAATCTTGGGCCACATCTCTCTTGCCTTGCCAGAAGGTCATCCTTAGTTTAGGATCCCCCTCTGCAAACTGGACTCGCCCGCCTCCCCTGCACACCCGCTGACACGTTCGTTCTTTCCAGATGTCATCGTCGTATTATTTCTTTTTGGAGAAAAGAACGATTCCTGTCGTGCCCTGTTCTCTAATCTTTCTTTCTCCTACCCTTGTGGACTATGTTCACACAAAAAAAAAACAGAATCAAAACACAAAAAGAAAAACAAAGAAAAACAACAAACGCCACCAGCGCGTCCTCCATCTTGTCAGCCAGGTCTGGGGCCACTCGTACTAAAAGCAGGCTGACGATATCGGCTCTGATGTCTTCATTTTACACTTCTTTTCTTTTTTCCCCTTTGAATCTGAAGACACCATCTTCTTTTGCACCTTTCTTGTTCCACTCAGCCGCTCTTTTCAGTCCCCCCTTCTCTTTGGAGGAGAGAGCCAAACTTGCTGGCGCCAAGGTTTGATTTTTGTTTTGCACACCTCCTATGTCTTCTTTTTCCGAGTTAGCTGTGTTACTTTTTGGCAACAGGAGGCTAGCATCGAGCCGCTTGTTTGTCACCGTATTTGAAAGAACTAATGTCGATCCATAGAATCTCGGTCATTAGCGCGCTTGTACCAAGTGACATTAATAGCCGCCAAAATGTTTCTTTCTCTTCAAAACGTCACATGCACCGTTTCTATCAGAGAGTGTATCTTATGGCCTTTTTTTCCTGTTGTTTTTTTTGGTGTATTTGTTGAGAGTCGAATTGCTTTCTATTCCCTAGCTTAGCAGAGTGAGTTAGCAAGCTCCATTTGCATAGCAGTAGTCATAGCTCTCTCCGGCAACTCCTTTCTCGAAACGTTTTTGATAGCGCGGGATTTGACCCCGCAGGAGGGTTCTGTGCTCGATGCTGTTTGAAGGTCGGGGCGTTGCCCGATGCGTATCAGGTGGGTCGGGGCGGTGCACGATGCTGTTCCGGGGCCGGGGCGTTGCACCGATCGCGTTCAGGAGGCGAGAGGCGGTCGCCGATGCCGTTCCGGAGGGCGAGTTCGAGTGACCGATGTGCCGTCGGAAGGTCGAGGCGGTGACCCGTGTGACCGATGCCGGTTCCGAGAGGTCGATGAGCGAGTGACCGATGCCGAGGCGGTGGCCGAGGCTGTCCGGAGGAGGTCGAGGTTGTCGCCCAGGCTGTTGCCCCCTATGCCGAGGCTGTGCCTCGATGCCTCGGCACTTTGACCGATCTGTTTCCGCTGTCCGGGCGGTGCCCATAGGCTGTGCCCGAGTGCGAATGCTTGGTGCCTTCGTGCCGGTCCGGGCCGAGCGTGCCCGATTGCTGTTCCGTAGGCCGTGCGGTGCCCAGATTGGTTCCGGAGGCCGAGGCGGTGGCCGATGCGTTCCAGAGACAGAGGCGGGGCCCGATGCTGTTCCGATGCCGAGGCGGTGCCCGAGGGCTGTGCCCGAT
>NW_024873077.1:0-2095 GCF_018340385.1 Cyprinus carpio | reverse complement strand
TTGTACAATAAACATTCTGATTTTACACATGGCTACTAGAATTTGTAACTTTTATTGTATTGTATGACAATATGTATGAAGTATAATATATAAAGTTCTTGTTTTTAAATGTTACATATAGTGGCACCATAATGTTACTCAAAATACAAGATACTGAAAAAGCACACCAAAATGGTGGATATAAATAACATTTGGCGTTTATAAAATTATGATGCAAAACAAAAAAATATAAAGTAACATTAATATAAATAATATTTTCATGATAAATAGAGCATCAACATGGTTTAACCGCCAAAAGACAAAGGGTACTGAAAATTGCAAACAATTACTGCGCAGTCGTGAAATTGTGTGTCTGAATAAAATTATGATAGCAAAACAATTGCCAGGGGTCATGAAGGTCCATACAAATTCAGACAAATATTTATGTTAAACTACGTGACAATATTTTTTTTTTCTTTTCATCAAAAGACAAAACACTCTGGTAAAAACGTCAATATTATAAATAACATGTAAATGTTGTACTTACTAGGACAATCTGGAAGAAGTGACAATTTAATGATAAATATTCGTATTTGATAAAAAAAAATAGTGAGAGAATATTTCAATTGATCTAAATAATGCGACAACATATAGAATGAAAGTGTTGTATAAAATACGATAACGAAAAACATGGTTAACACAATTAACAATGAGAATCTACTGCAAAACTGGTAATAACGCGATGCATTGCTTCAAGAGGAAGTGACAAAAATCTTGCATAAACTGAATTCCAGTTGACAAATAACACGGACGATCAATGGACGAATTGAAATGTTTTTGGGTTGGTTGCACGCGTAATGATTTTCGGGTACGAGGTTTACAAACACGTTCACACCCAGGGGGGGGTGGGGTTTGTGGGGGGGGTTGGGGGGCTGTGGGGGTCGGAAGCATGCTAAGGCTCCTAAAAAGACAAAGTACATTGGTTAATGCCAGGGAAACCAGAAATTCCTACAGAGGTCTCAAGAACAGGGCGGCCCCACTGGTTTCCTGCAGATAGACTTGTAAACTGGAAAGTCAGGCTCTCTTATGGTTGTGCATTTACATATAGCTTTTGCAACACCAGTGCTTGGTAAGCTCTAATGGTATGATGTACAGTTCTTATTTCTTCAGATAGTGGTTTTTTGGGGGATTATGTATTTTACTCTGTTGTGGATAGGTTCATTTTTAAGAGCCTTCTGTATGAATTTCAAGTCCACCCATTGAGCTTTCTGGCAGTTTCTCTTCAAGAGGACCAATGTCTTCAAGACAAGTTCCTGATATCGGTTTCTGCCGTCATGTGTGTTATTTGGCTGATAGCTGAAATGGACAGAGAGATTGTTCACACATTAACACAAAAGCCCTCTGAATTATCTTTACAAACTCTGGCTGGTTTCCGGTTAAGTAGTCATAGTTTAGAAATTAAATGTCATGTACGGAACGAGAAATAATTATGAACTCTCAGAAATCATTTCGAAGAAACAGAAGTATATTGCTGACAACTACTGACGTGTAACAATACATTGCCACAATTTTGTTCAATACAAGAAACGGATCACACAGACTTTAAACAACTCCAAAATTGTGCTACAATTGTAATTTTTTACATTTATGCATTTGGCAGATGCTGTTATCCTTTGAAGTGATACATGTTTTCAGTTCTTGCTTTTTTGATCCACTCAGGGGAACAAACCCCTGATTCTTGGCATCTACTGTTTGAGCGATAGGAAGACTATAATTATTTTTTTAATTTTACTTCTAAGACATAGATATACTGCTCACTAACCAAACAGAAATTTCATGATTCTTCTGCTTAGATAAAATATTTTTTTTATAATAATAATTTTATTTTTAATGTATTAATTGTTATTAATAACGTGTGCTTATATTGATGTGCTGTATGTGCATCGATCAGTTTATATGATTCTCTTATTCTAACGGCCCTAACTTAATTGTTCTAAACTTTAAAATTTTTGTTTGATTGCATGATCCATTTTGCTGCAATTTTTTGCATTGTGACTGTCAAATTGTGACACTACCAGCTAGTTATAAATGTGAGTGATCATCATAATCATCATGT
>NW_024873076.1:0-3331 GCF_018340385.1 Cyprinus carpio | reverse complement strand
GCACTCACTGATGGCGGAACAAGCGCTGATGATATGAAAACATACCTGTCTGAAGTTTAGGTGATCTCCTCCACACTCGTATGTTTTCTACTGTAAGTTACATGGAAGTGTCATACACCAATCTTTGCGCGACTGTTGTATCTTTTGCACAAGCCAGAATGCATTGCTTTGGTTCAGGGCAGCATGCCGATTCGATCTTGCGGCGGTCTTTGGCCTGTAGGTCCACGCGAGAGCTCCAGCAGATAGAGGCCTCTAACTGTGACTTCTTGATGCTCGCGTGCAATATAGAGGGCATGTTCTGCTGACCAGCTGTTGTCGAGAGTCCTGAGATATAACAAGCCTTCCTAAGGTGCGCACATGTCATCACAATGATCGGTATTCTATGACGCTGTAGAAATAAGCTGAGACGCTCTCTCCAACACTGAGGTATGCGAGCGGCACGAACTGGGCTGTATCGTCTCAAGACTCTAGGGGATCATGCTCAGCGTATGCAGTTAAATGTTGAGCAGCGAGCTCATACCGTACAACCGAGAGAGACCAATCAGTCTGGTTTCCCGTTGCTGATAATAATGACATTACTCCAGATTGAGTTAGACCCTATCGGACTGGCGCTCAGGAGTTGCAGCCAGAACGTCTGTAATTGTCATTTACAGGTATTCACAGGGAACTTACAAACATACACCATAAACTAGAACTAACTTAAGGCTGTTAACCTACTGGAGGTTCCATTCGTGTAACATACCCTAAATACAGTAAGGGACAGGCTGATGTGAAACTAACGTTTCAACACTTTGTCGAGATCCCGAAGCACAGATGTTAACGAACACTGCTCCGAATGTGATTCAAAACACCATGGTCACGGCGACTAAGGCCAAATCACAGCATTGGGGCTTTTCAGACAAGTGTTTTTCGAGACCGCCACTTCATGCTTTTGATACGACAGGCCAGAACAAACCACACACATCACACAGCCTGTCTTACCTAACTAACAGGTCCCACAAAGTAAAAAAGTTATGCAGCAGAACAATTATTTGTAGGCATAAAACGGTATGGAAAAACTAAAGAAGGCAGGTGGGTGTGGCTCTATGAGGGATCTTTTATTGTTATTTTTTTTTATGACCAAATACCCATATTCACCAAGATTAATTCAGTTCAGGAGATTACAACACATTTAGAAACGAACAATAAAACCAAACCTTTTTCACACCTATTTTTATAATTCATACTGTACATGCTTCCAACACCAGGATTTGAACATAAATTGTAACAGAGTTCTCATCCAATCTGCCCCTGGTGCACACTAACCACTACTAATGTGACCCCATCTGCTCCTGTTTTTCAGAGTCATACTTGAAAAGTTAGAAGTGATACTCCAATAGAAGTGAGATGCTGGGCAATGGTTTAGTTTTAAGGATGCTATTGGAAATGGTTTAGTCCTTCTTAAAACAATTCCTCAGTCTAAGCATGTGCAGATGCATACTTGGTCCTTATATGCATGCCTACTTTCATGATTCGGGCATCCTTGGCATGTGATTCCGCTCAAATCAATATGCCAGGCCGAAGACAGACCCATGACATGGAAATTTTTTTTCCTTAAAAAAAAGAGTGGAACACAAAAGACCACATTTTTTTTTTTTTATTTTTTTAAAAATGATTTTAAGCGTTAATTATTAATTTTAAAATTTAAAAATTAACAAAAAAAAAACAAAAAAATAAAATGGTGGCTAAGGAAGGACAACAGTTGTTCCGGTGGTGGCAGGTGTCGGGGCGTGGCGGTTTTATAATAATTTAAAACGTGGCTCCGATATAAAGGCCAAACATGTAAACTATTTTTTAAAAACGAATAAATAATATATTAGATAATATAGTTATAACACCATAATAGTATTAGATTGAGTGATATAACAAAAGTGTCTTCTTTTTTGTTCACGTTTTTTGAGATCTTTAGAATTAGAATTAGAACCTTTTTAAACATTTTTTAAATGTCTTACTGTCCTTCGTTTAATTTTAATAAATTTACTGTCACTCTTTTGTGATACAGTAAAAAAAAACCCCATTTAATTGCCTCATCTTTATGAACCAAAGTTATTAATTTCTTAATAATTTCTTTCCACCCAAAAAAATAACTAATTTTCCAATCGTACTAACCCTAACTTGGACAAAACGGTAGACCTAGTGAGTTAGTTAGTGTATAATTTAAGTAGTGGTAACTTTAGGCTCAAGCCTGTGAGGGCGAGAGCCCTTCCCTATTGTTTTCCTTAGGATTAGTAGGGGCTCAAGCCATCCTGGAGGGCGAAGGAAGAACAAAGAGCCTATTGTTTTCCTGAGGATTATTATTTTTTTTTTTTTTTCTTTCTTTATGTCCTCCTAAATTTTTCTTCCAAGGGTATTCGGGGGCTTTTGGGCCCCTTCCCTCATGTAACATGCTTAAAAAGTCTTGAAAATTGGCACAATTGGACCCAACCTTGGAATCTCGCCGGTCCATTAGGGCCGGTGGACAGAAGAGACTGGGTTACCACGGGCCCGTGGCACAGGGGCCTCTAAGCAGAAGCGCCCCCTGGAATATGAGAGGCCACATATCATCCCTACTTGCACGCTTTATACGCGTTTATTACAGGATTGAAACTCAAGAGTAAGGTACACATGTTGTAGATCCGCACCCAAACCAAACAACATTTGTTAGCCACGTGCAGTGTCATAACGCTCCCCGCCCTTCCGCCCAACAGGAATTAAGTGCGTAAGTGGCTATTTAGGGTTTTGTGACAGAATGAGAGGTGAAAAAGGGAAAGAAAGAAGGGGGGGAGGAGGGAAAAGAAAGAAAAAACACAATGGCTACTGGAACTTTGATATACTCCTCTGAGGAACTCCAACCCGGTTCGCCAACAAAACTCGCTGTTGTGGTGAACATGATCTCAAAGACATTGGGGATGCTTAAATTTGCAGAAGATATTTTTGATATCTCGAACGGTTTGTCCGTGGCAACGAGGCGTTTGTGAATTTATGGCGAGACAAGAGACTAGAAAGAAAATGAGTAAAGAGTAGGTAACAGGAAATAATTGTCCCTAATAACATTCACCATACATTACCTGATTTTAGATCAAGACGTCATCGGTTTGTTCGATGTAGTGGAATGCCGATCGCATATATGTGACTATTCAGGAGTCAAAGTTAACGCGGCCACCAACTGGGCAGCAGAAGTGTGTCCCAATTTTCAAAATGCTTTGAAATTCAGCAATCTTATTTTTCTCGATTTGCTTCAAACTTCATCAGAATGAATGACAAAACACGGCCGCCTGTAGAATCTGTTGTGTGGTGAATTGATATCTAACAT
>NW_024873075.1:0-5118 GCF_018340385.1 Cyprinus carpio | reverse complement strand
ATGATCATCATCCTCGAAGTCAACCCTGTGGTTAACAAACTGTTTATGTTTAAACATAAGGTAGGACCTCTGAAACAACCGAAAGTTTGGGTTTTTCCCAAAGTTTAAATTTTGGCCAGTTAAGCCCAATAAAATTTGCTTCCCCCCCATAAACCCTTTGAACGCACGTTTTTTGTGCCCAGTCCCCCCCCCATATGTTTTGAAATTAGAAAAGAATTTCGCATATTCAACCCCCTACCTGAAATGAAAAAATGAGGGTGCAACCACCCAAAGGAATTGGAAAAAACAATGCCCCGGCTCTGCCATCCTTGCACCTGATTCGCTGCAGCAGCCACTGCACGGCAGACAGGGCCCCCCGGAAGGCCGCCCCTTTGCCACCCTGAAAAAAATCCCCCAAAATGGTTTTTGATTATATGCCCCACTGGGCCCGAAAAATTTGCCCCCCCCCATGTTCTTGGGCCAGGGGATTGCGGCTGTACCCCCCATCCTCCGTTGCACGTAAGATGAAAAACTCTATGAGAGTACACAGGCAGTCCAAGTGCTGGTGGCCTGATCAGGGATGTTTTCAAATATGTGAATGCTTGATCCATCTCAGCTGTCCATATGGTAATTTCATCAGAGTCCTGCAAAGTGGCTGCTCTCAGGTAGTTTTAGTCCATACATGGAACAAGATTTTTCCGGCACCCCCCAATGATCTGCCAAATAGTTTCTGCCAAAGCCCCAGGAAGCTTTGCCATTTTTTGCACTTCTTTTGTTTGAGGGAATGCTGTGTAATGTGGGCCAATGCCATTTTTTTATGCGATCCCTCGACCAGGTCCCCTCACTGGTGGGCCCCCTTGCGACAGGTTCATGTCCCCCCCGAGGGGGTAAACTCCGACCCTTTCCCCCCCTCTTGAACCCCCATTTTGTTTTTGTGTCTTTGAATGCTTTTAAAAAACCAGCACTTCTTGCCCATAAATGTGTGGCAAACAAGAGTTGAAGGGCAAGCCAAGTACACCAGTCCCTCCCAGAAGGCCACAGATACCAAAATCTCCATCCTGCCCATATTGGTAGCATGCCCTGTATCAGGAAGGGAGCTTTGGGGGGGGGGGGGGGGCCATCCATTAAGGGTCCCGCAATGCAACGAGGGCAAGAAAAAACCGCCCGGCGAATCATGAACCCCTGGTGTTCACCTGTTCCCTGTTGAGTTGGCGTGGGGGTTCCAAAAGTGGGGAAAGCCGGGGAACCAGCGGGCTGCTGTTTCCAGGATTCCCTACGGGGAAACGGAACAAAAAATGCCAGAGCAGATAATCAATGACAGTGAAAATAGGATGTGAAGCAGGAATAGAAATTAAGTAATTGGGCCAGGTGGCAACTTCAAGGTACAATAGGAGCCAATGGTGTTTTTTTAAATCCCAATTTCAGTTAAATTTTTCCTTAACTCTTGTGTGTTTAAACCCCGCCAAGAAAGCCCATTTAGCCCCACTTTTTTTATTGGGAGTTAATTGGAGTATTATAAGGGTGATGTTAGTATGGATCAGCAAATGCTTTGAAGCCAATTAACTGTGGGTAATAACAGGCCGGAATTCCCCATCCCTCTTTTTTCCCTTTTTGAGAAGGAGGAAATAGTGTTGTTCGCAATAGACTGTGGTTGTCCCTTGAGAGGATGTACCTCACCATAGGTGGGGACATCGTATGGAAAGCCTGCAATCATCCCTTTATGCTCCCCCCCCGCCCATCAATCAGAGGGTTTCCCACCATCATTCCCCAGTTTTTTTCCGGGGTAGTGGCTTGCCACTAGCCAAGTCCCTCCCTAACTCCTCAATACGAAGCCCACCATCCCCTTTGGTTAATAACAGAGCGAGGACGCTACCACGGCAGGAAAACATGAGTTGCAGAGAATTGTGTTTCCCAAAAAACAATGCCCTGGCCCACCAAGTTTTATGCAGCAAATCTCTTCACCCACAGGCCAAAATGGAGCTCCAGGTATAAACAAAAGCCAAAGCCGGCATTTTTGGAGAACCAAAGAGTGAAATCATCATTAAGTGTCCAAAACCGTCAAAGTTTTGGGTTTTGTGATTTCAACAGTCGTACAGGGGACACCCACTA
This sequence comes from Cyprinus carpio, assembly GCF_018340385.1. Classification (NCBI taxonomy): domain Eukaryota; kingdom Metazoa; phylum Chordata; class Actinopteri; order Cypriniformes; family Cyprinidae; genus Cyprinus; species Cyprinus carpio. Next base: position 3,030 of record NW_024873075.1, on the reverse strand, counting down.
ATTCCCCCCCCACCAGAGTTGATGGTTTTTTTTCCCCCCTGTGTTATAGAGCCCCTCATAAAATCCTACCTGCCTTTTAAGTATGGACAGGGACGCTCCTGGTAATCGATGTAAAAAAACATAATGGTTTATGAATCACTTTTTTTCAACTTAGGTTCCCCCCAACAAAATGCCAAAACCAGTTCGAATCCCATTTGGCATAGTTTACAGAAAATCATGGTTATAAATCCCATCCCGGAACGAGGGGCCCCCTATAAAACCTCATCGTGGGGCCAGGGGACTCTCAAACTCTGGGAGTTTTCCCAAGGGGAGTTTGGTTGGGGTAAGTTTTTTTTTGGGGTTTTTCCCTGTTTAACTTTGCTGCCTTGGCTGCTGGCCCGGGGAGGCAGGGAGCTTGTTTTACTTTGGTGGCTTTTGAAAGCCAACTACCCCCTCCTTTCTTTCTTCTTTCCTGTCCAAACTCCTTTTTACCGGAACACACGTCTGGCAAAATGGCCCCAATCTTGTCCCCCGCAGTAAAAAGCAACAAATTTTCGACCCCCCTGCTGCGTGTGGGGCCGCCTTTCCTTAAAACATTAGTAAGTTGCCATCATTTGTTGCAGGGATCCCTTTTCCCGTGGGGGCCCATCAAATGCCCCCCCGCGGCAAGAGAGCCTTACCCCCCCACCGCAATCTACCCGAGGACCAATCATCCAAGGAAGGTTCATTTATGGTTTTGGTGTGGGTCCCAGACCGTAACCAGGCCCCTGTGCAAGTTTTCCCTTTATGCTGTTTATGCAGACAAAAAAAAAAACGGTTTGTTAACAAAACAAATGGAAGAAATTTGATGATCCAAAAGGGAATAAGCAAGATTCCTTTCCAGTCCCCCCCCAGGCAGGTTGTTTAAATCCCTATTGGAAAAATGCAACCTGGAACATTTTTCTCACCACCTTCCCCCTGGTTTAGTACATTTGCAGCATGGGTGACACATTCTTGTGTTAGTTCGAAGACCAAATTTTTTTGTACCCCCAGAAAAAGCAGTTAATTGTTTAAAAAAATTCTTTGAGCTGCTCTGCATCAGCCCACACCATCCATCATCTCATCATCTGATTCTACTATTTTTGCGTTCTCGAAGATTTTGGTCGAGACAGATCCAGTGGTTTATACCATTCATGCCCACCGCGAAACGGCGGCCGGGATCATTGTCTGGACTCAAAACCATCTCATCAATCAACTCTTTCCTCTGAGTCTCTGTGGCAAAGTCTTAGGTCAGGATGAAGCGATAATCCCGCCCAGTCAACTGGTGTAAGCAGTCAACGCTTTTTTTAAGCATTGAACATACGTGTGGACAACGACTTGGATCAGGCAATTCCTTAGAAATGCATTGCCTCAGACATCTAGACGAGGAGTAATTTTTGTAACCATCTGGAAGCTGCACAACGGAAAAACATCTGTTGACTGGGCCACTGCGCGATACAGTCGATAGGAGTGTTTGTACGGACCTCAGGAGGGTTCGCAGGCAATTTCATACGAGGGGGAGGCCACACCTAGGATTGTCAAGAGGTTTTTGGAAAAAGGTTTTCACTCATTCATTTTACCCTTTCCGGTCCTCTTTATCCCAATAAGGCTTCCTTTTTTCCCAAAACATCATCAGATTGTTTAATATAATCATAGTCCCAAGTTGGGTCTCCCCAGGCCCGATTTTTATCATTGCTTTAGCTGCTCTCATATCTTCATCCTTACATGACCCAGCTCACGAGGAAACCAGGATCCAAGTGAAGCTTTTCCTTGACCCACCTGACAGTCTAAGATTACTACGATAATGTTTCAGTATTAAATCCCTTATTGTTCTGTAAATCCCAAACCTCCCTCCCCTGGCCAAAATACACCGCCAGGAGCCACACAAGCGGGTAAAAGAGGAGGTGGTCTCGAGATCGTCTCCCACATCTGAGATCAAAGATGTCTCCCTCTCTTTTAATGCACTTGTTCACAATACTGAGGAATGCCCCAACAAGACACAAAACAAAAGGTCCGCGGTTTTTTTTTTTCTTTTATTACCAGAGTTTTTTTTTTATATTAACTTTTTGAATTTTGGCCAAATAAACAAACTTGTCAAGAATTCCAGGCATTATTAATAAAGCGACACCTACAAAGAGGAACCTGAGATACACTCCGGCAAATAAATGGATAATCTTTCACACAGCAACTATTTCGGAAGTTTAGAAAGAAATGTAGGTAATGAAAGTTTTTCAAGAAAACAATCCACTCTTCTTCTCACCTACGAAATGGGGAGGATAACAGATTGGAATGCCAAATATGGCGCAATCAAAAATATTGAATGAAAGAGAGCTACTCCTCAAATTTCTTCTTTTAGACAGGGAGGAGGAAATGATTAAATTATTTCTTACCTGTCTGTTGAGAATACGGGACGAGCCCCCAAATTGTTAATTTAATATACAAAATAAACTGATCCCGTCCTAATCTAGTTTCCACCAAAAGTTTTCTCAGTCCCTCCAGAAGTGTTCACGGCCGTGGGAAGAAAAGGCACAACCAGACAGCAAAATCTGAATATAACCTTCAATTCCAAATCTTTATTGTCTTACACTGGGTATATATAAGGATAAAATGAGGGTGGTACAGCCCTTTCAACCAATAGGATACAATTTACATCATGGACTAGGGTGAGTATGAGCCAAAACAACAAGTTATATATAAGTGGTTTAACATATGTTCAGGAACTCCTGGCCATATAAGGAATAATGATGGCAGGGGGGACTCTTCAACTTTCAGTAAAGGACAACCTAAACATGGTAACCTGGGCCCACAAGGTCACACACACATTCTTCACGATTGAAACCCTATGCATCAACGGCGCATGAGGGTTATACATTGAGGTAAAGAGATATAGGAATAGAAAGAGAGAGACGAGCACATAGATGGTGAGGAGGGAGAAACCTAGGGAAAAAGAAAGGGAGGAGGTAGGAGCAAGGCAGCAGCATGATGAGATCTCATATAATAGAGAGCTATCTGGAGGAGGAGTGTATTTTTTCT
>NW_024873074.1:0-2702 GCF_018340385.1 Cyprinus carpio | reverse complement strand
GGCAGGTGAGTGGTGACAGGTCCTTGTAACTTTACGAATGAGCCAATGACAAGGCATTTACATCTCTACTGAAAGGTAGTTACTGTATATCTGGAACAGGTTGAGGACATAACATTGATCTATTTTTACTTCTACAGTAGCTGGTCATAGCACGTTGGACTTTATTCTTTCTTCACACCCAGTGACCAGCGCCCCCAGAACCTCATCCAGCAGCAATACCAATGTATGGTCAGCTTTCCATGTGGATGGCTCAACTGTAAGCCAATGCAAACTAGAAGCTCGATTACCTGAACCATTTTTGAGCTTCTTGTTTCTTTAGCAGAACCAGAGAGTTCCATTCTCACTTATCCTTTCTTAGTGCTAACAAATTTCACTTCTGGGGCTGAGACAGAGGAACCCCCTGTGGTTGAGGATGGAAGCCCGATGTCATTTTCTTGCAGTAGCCTTCTTCAAATACTTCCTTGACGACATACAATCAGATTCAGAGCATTTCATATTTCCTACACCACTTGCAAGCTGTGCCTATATTTGTGCCAAAACCCCTCGCATTTTTTGGGGATAAATTTCTCTTTTTTTATAAAAAGACAGTTGGCGTGAATCTGCTGGGTGCTCGCTGTGTGTTGGTAAGTTTCTAGGTAGTGAACAACAACATAGGCTACTTCTTACCCTTTACGAGCCGGTCTTGTCTTGCCCTACAAACCATTCTGGATTACCGACAGCGACATCTCATTGTGCTCCTCGTTGGGACTGCCTTGACAATTCGACGAGGTGGTTGGGGTGGAAACTATCTCCTACCGGGAGGATAACAAGCAATGATGCTGTTTGGCATCGTAACTGAGCTGTTAAGAAATACTCCCTAAAAATACCTTTTGCTGCTACATGGCTTGTGGTACATGGGATGGGGACAGTGTCTTGTGCTGCTACCATCATATGTTGTTTGGAGGGGGTATGGTAAAGGGGTAAGACTTACCGTTAATCTTTGATTATTCATAAACTGCTATCTTGTGGTTTGAATGTGTCGTGAAAATGCTGTCGGTTGGGCTGTCTAAGAGTGGGTCACTTTGCCAAGTGTTCTTGTGTAGCATACAATGTTCACGCCGTTCTTTCATCCTTCATCTATTATGGGAATGTTTGCAGAAACACATAGTTCACACGAGGACGCCTTGGCTAGGGTCAGTGAAGTTCCTGCCTCTCGTGCATTGTGCACATGACCCCAACAAATAATGCCAAAACATGCCTTTTATATAAAAGTGCCTCATGGAATACAAAAGAAGGGATTCTTTCTCTCTCTCTATGTTATCCATTTTTATTTAATTCAGTTCATTCCTTAATTTAGTTCTTCTTTCCTGCTTAGTGATGACTCAGTTTTTTTCTTTTCTCCTAAAGGCTGGTTATAACACTGTGGACTCTGCCCTAGCTCTTTCACAATTCAGCCGCACAGCGCACATGGCCTTGACTCTTATCGAGCAGTAACATCAATGTGACTGCTTGTGGTCCTCTTCCATGTGAGGGGTCCACCCAATACTGTAAGCCCAGGAGAGTTTTGTATTTTCTTAAGGACAAAAAGGTTCCCCAGGGGAGAATTCACTACAAACTTTTGTGCCACTGTAGGATGTCCTGCCTGAACACAAAACCTCAGTTAATGTTGGCCTTACCTGGCACACCCCTTGGATGTGAAATTTCAGACTTGTAATAAGCCAATTCAGGTTGCTGGCTGCTCGGTGGGCCAAGTCACAATATTGCAAGTCCCCAGAAAGTCTCCCAGATTGTAGTGGTCTGCCGAGCAGAAGAACCTGCGAAGATGGGTGTCTCCGGAGTCCTGGGCAAATTCTGATCTAGCTGGAATTTTTTGGCCACGAACACTCTAGCTCCCTTACCTGTTTTGCATTGTTTATGCAGTGAAGGGGTTTTCGGAAAACCAGAGGCGCACTACAAAAGAAACAAAACGACTCTTAGAGCGCAACAATTCAGTCTTAGTGAATTCCCTTTCCAACTTTAACAAGTGTATTGTTTGTGAGCGCATGTTTCTGGGATAAAAACTAAAGGATCCTTTGTGACTGGACATTTGTCATAGTGCCAGCTAATTTCCTACCATTTGGAACTGAGAAATAGTAACCCCCGTTTGGAAACCGGAAGCGGCTGAAGCCATTACATTTCCAGCTGCCTTTCAAGTTTTTCGGAGCCACACACAAACCAGACCTTTGTAAGAAGATTTAGTTGTTGTTTTCCTTATTTAGATGAAATTGTTTCATTCTACTTGCATTGGGAAACGAAAGTCTCTTCAAAAGAGGTACAACTAGGGTGGCAAACGTGCCATTTTCCACAGGACACGTCCCTGGCCAGGATTTATATCTTGCCCTAAAATATCCAAGTTTTGGCGATTGTGTTCGCGGGTCGCAGGACCAATTATTGTATGAAAAAGTACCGTGATTGCGCTCTAGAGAGCAGACGGACTTCTTGTGCTTGTTGAATTTCTCTCACGGTACTTTGATGTTCAACACGATAAGTATAAGTATGCTCATGCTGCTTTAGTCGAACACTACTATTTGTACACGTATTTGCATAACGTTGAGTTTCTCTGGATCCCACCGCTCACGCACCCGATTCGTCGATTACGTACAATTCTGCACGGTATTGGTTCAAACGCATCATCCTTCATTAGTATGCAAAACAGGAAACCAAAGTCAAAACTGTTAGTTAGG
>NW_024873073.1:0-1932 GCF_018340385.1 Cyprinus carpio | reverse complement strand
GACAAATAACTGATGGTCAGAAATGTTTCAAAGCAAGAAGAATCGAACACACACATACTAAACTGAATATGAATACTTAAGCTATTAAATAGTTATTAAAAAGACATACACCAAAGTAAGGGAAAATGTAGATACATGATAGTAAAATGTGTGGGTTTTCAGAAAATGATATGGAGTTAAAGACAATGGACTGAGATTCCTTTAGATTCTCTTTTGTGCTTCATACAATTGAAAAGGAAAAGATGAAGAGAGAGTTTCTCTGCTTTTCTTTTGACAGAAGTTGATTTTCTGTGTGGAGACCAGAGGTTAAAAGGTCCCCTTAGGAATTTCAGTCTGGTTCTGCTAGGTGGGGGGAAGTTTGACAATCCCCAAATTTGACAATCTCTTCTCTGAATTGAAATGGTTAATAATTGTTCTAATGGTGTTAATGTCGAAAGCTGTTCTGTGAAAGAGTTGGTTGGTTATCAGACTGTGGTGCTAGGAGTTGATTTACAACATCCTGTTGCCTTTCTGTGGAATTCAGCTCCTCATGCTTCAGCCATGCTCACGATTGAATCTTTAATTTGTCTGGTTCGGGTCTGATACACTACACACTATTTTCCTAATTAATATTGTTCAGTTGCTTTGACACAATCTGTATTTTTTAAAATCGCTATATAAATAAAGGTGACTTGACTTGACAATTTAAACCTGGTTTACCCCCCCCCTGATAAGAAATAGAGGCTTGGTGCTGGCACTGTTTTCCAGAGTTCTCATCATCATTTGTAAGTCTAATTGCACCATAACGTTATGAAGCGACGAGAATACTTTTTGTACGCAAAGAAAAAAAAAAGACTTTATTCAACAATTCATCTCCTCTGTGTCTCTCCGCATCACCGTAGCAACATTTTGGAGAATATGAGCTGAACAAAGGCAGCATATGCTCTTCTGTGTCTTCCACACAACAGGAGGTAAGCGTTTTCTACAGTGGAGATTTTCTTTTAAGACTGCAGGGGAGCCTCGGCTTCCCTTATAATGTCACAAATTAATGGTCAAAAATATGTACTATTGTATTAACATTTTATTTGACTAAAATGCATTAGAAAACCTTCATCTCAAAGAAGAGTTTGTTTTCCGAATCAGTTACATATAGCAGTCGGCGACTGACTCGATTTCCTTCTCATACAGTTCCCAGCGTCACACAGTGCGTTTCCCTATTGAATGCCCAGCGTCCATTGACTTCATGGGTCTGCTTTGAACGGATTTTTTTCAGCGCTTGACGAAAACTAGACGGTCATGGATACAAACGCCTGCGATTATGTCCCCCCCTGCCACGGCATCCCAACCGGACCGCTCAGCATCTCTGGGGGTGAATGGGGAGTGGCTGGCCCGGACTCCGACTGCGTGCGTGATGAATTGGAAGGTGATCTGTCGAAAGACTGCATCTCCGTTTTTGAGGCTGACAGCGATTCTGTACTATAAGGAATCACTGAAAGCTATTCGCGCTCAGCAGTCAGGTCCCATCGCGGATTTCTCAAGTTGCGGCTCGAATAAAAAACTGCTGCAAAACCTATTTCTTTGATATTTGCTTGGCGAAATGCGCTGATTTTCATCATATTACATTTCACACAATTATACACCACATTCCTTGTTTCAGTTTTACAGACGTTTAGATCTTTTTTTTTTGGTTCGTTCGATCATGTCATAGATCCCTTCATTCATATCATTTCATAACGTTAGTAGGGCTAGGCTAGCGCGTGGGGGTGAAACAATGGGCCAAAGGGGGTCCGTTTAAGCAGCCTAGCTCTGCTGGCTGCGCATTGAGAGGACCACTGGTCAAGTCTACTTGAAAAAGACTCCTAGTTGGTACGACAGGGGTCACAGACCATTTTCCTTGAAAAAGGACGTAGCGGCAGAATTTACTTTTAAATAAATAGACAATTTTATGATGTA
>NW_024873072.1:0-32768 GCF_018340385.1 Cyprinus carpio | reverse complement strand
GCACACTCACACCATCACACTGCGAAGTCTTGTTTAGCCCCGTCTAACATTTCCGAGCGTTTTTCCCTTTGTTCTTCCGTGTCTGACCTTTGGATTGTGTATTCTGACTCTGATTCTCTGCTGCCTGCCCCGATCTCTGCTTGTTTCTGGTTTCGATTCTGGTTACCCCTGACATACCTGACGCCATTCCTGATTTCCACCTGTCTGACCACTCTGTTAATAAATACTGCAATTGGATTCGAACGTCTCTGACTCTCCATTGTAACAGCTGGTTCATGCAATGTTAATAGTAAAGCTTGCCCATATGAAAGATATTTCTTTCAAATAAAATGAAATGTTATTTGCAATGTAGAAATAAAGATTTTAATGTGTTTTATGCTCAACAAGTTTTGTTACAGCTTCTATGCTCAGGAAGTTTAGTTTTGTGCTTCTATGAACAGAAACACTATGTTAGTGCTACAAAGCAAATGAAGAGAATGCAAGCAAACATATTCTGAAAAACTTCTTCCTCTGTCAGACAACGCTGGTTTATGAAATGTTAAGAGTAAAGCTTGCCCGTATGAAAGATCTTTCTTTTAAATGAAATGAAATTTTATTTGCAATGCAGAAATAAAGATTTGAATGTGTTTGAAGTTTTATGCTCATCAAGTTATTTTAGAGCTTATACGTCCAGGAAGCTTAGTTTAATGATTCTATGGACAGTAAAACGATGTTAGAGCAACTAGGCAAATGAAGACAATGCAAACTCACATATACTGAAAAGGTTCTTTCTCTAAAAGGGAAAGCTGGTTTATGCAGTGTTAGGCTTGCCCACATTAAAGTTTTTTTTTTTTTTTAATTATGAAATGGAATGTTATGTAGAATGCAGAAAAACAATACTTAATGTGTGAAGTTTATTCTCAACAAGTTAATATTTTAACTTTTTGTGTTCAGGAAGTTTAGCTTAGTGGCCTACTTGAACCAGTGTGTCACTATGTTAGTGCTACTAAGCAAATAAAGAGAATGCAAGCCAACATGTGCGAATCTTCTTTCTCTGTAGACAAAGCTGGTTTATGAAATGTTTAGAGTAAAAGCTTGCCCACATGAAAGATGTTTCTAACTTCTGAAAGTCAAGTCAAGTCACCTTTATTTATATAGCACTTTAAACAAAACAGATTGTGTCAAAGCAACCAACAACATTAATTAGGAAAAAACAGTGGTCAATAATGCAAAATGACAGTTAGAAGGCAATTCATCATTGAATTCACGATGTTATAATGCAGCTCAGGTCAGTTTAAATAGTATCTGTGCAATCATTTGCAATCAAGTCAATGATATCGCTGTAAACGGCGTCCTCTAACCAAGCAAGCCAGAGGCAACAGCGTATGGGGAACCAAACTCCATCGGTGACAGAATGGGAAAAAACCTTGGGAGAAACCAGGCTCAATCGGGGGCCAGTTCTCCTCTGGCCAGAAAAAAACCAGCGGTTAAATTCCAGGCCGCAAAGCCAGATTGCAGAGGACCTAACTGGTTCCTGTATTCGTCCCAGGGTCACTCGAGAGAAGGTCTTTACAGGGGATTTGTATCTGGGGCTCATCTAGCTGTCCTGGGCTCCGGGCGACATTCAGGGCTGTAGAGGTCCCTAGGTGCTGGATCCACCATCTGGGCTGTTTAAGCAATGGATCCGGTGACTGTAGTGACCATCTGACCTGGATACAGACTGTGTTAAGCTTCTGACTATACTTATTACCCTTCATCGGTCTCCATTTTTATTCCATAACGCTCTGATGCTGTTTGCTGTCAGATGATTGCGTTAGATTACATGTGTTAGTATCTGCTGTTTCTTTTTTTCTTCGCCACTTGTGTGTTTTTGGAAATTCCCCAGTAGAAGATTGTGAACTAGTGCCTTCTACCATATAATAATGAAAACACGGATTGTAGGAGCACAAGTAAGAAATCAAATGTGGAGCTTAGGATTCTTTTAGGTATAAGTATATCTTTAAATGTCATATTAAGTTTATTTCTGAGGAGTACATAACGCCCATTATCAGAAGTACTTAAAAAGTAAACTAAAAGCATACTTTCATATTTTTAGTTTAAAAGTAGTATACAAATAGCACACTTCAATAGGTCTTAACATCCCTATGAAAATAAGCTTAAAGGCCATTTATACTTCTGGCTGGTGGGCAAGCGTAGTAGGTACGGCGTAGCATACGCATTGACGACGGGTAAATTCATACCGGGCCGTAATTCTCTGGCCGCGTGCATCCTGACGCCAAGACCTCCTCAAAAAAAATGTAACTACGCCACGCGACGACGCTGACTGCAAGATCTGTGATTGGTCGTTTAGGCATCACGCTTCCTCCCTACGCATTTCGGAATGATCTTCTGCACTCTGGACCGCCCGCCATTTTTAAATTCCAAATTCAGTGGAAGAGCCAACATGAAATGGACCGCTGACCGAGCGATTAATTGAAGAAGTGAGGAAATACAGCCATCTGTATGACTCCTCTTCGGGAGATTACAAAGACTGCCAGATGGCAGCGCATTCGTGGTGGGAGACTGTAAACACAGTGCATGTAACCCACTGGAACAAGGCCAACTAGCTGCTTTCGGGCGGTGTAACTGCAGAGCAAAAAACAGACATTAGCGTAGAAGTGATAAATGCTCACGACGGCGCTACTTACGCATGTAGCTTCTCTGATGACGTGACACTGCGGCGCATTAATTAATGAGAAGAGCAAATTGGCCTTGGCCCTCAGCCACATCAAAGATGTTTCTAGACATGAAAAGAAAACATATTTTGCAATGAAGAAAGACAGATTTAAAAGTGTTTGGAGTTAAGTTATGTTAGAGCTTCTAAGCACAGGAAGCTTATTTTAGTGCTTCTGTGAACAGTAACAATATGTTAGTGCAACTAAGCAAATGAAGATAATGCAAGCCCACATATGCTCAAAACCTTCTTTCCCTGTAAGAGAAAGTTGGTTTATGGACTGTTAAGCCTTAAGCTTGCCCATGTGAAAGATGTTTCTACCATATGAAATAAAATAACATTTGCAATGCAGAAATACAGATTTTTTAATATGTTCTCAGTTTTACTAAGCTTATGTTAGGGAAGCTTCTAAGCATAAGACGCTTTAGTTTAGCGCTTCTGTGAACAGTCACACTCTGTTAGTGCAACTAAGCAAATGAACAGAATGCAAGCCGACACATGCTGACAACCTTCTTTTCTCTGATAGAGAAAGCTGGTTTTTATGCACTGTTAAGACTAAATCTTGCCCACATGAAAGATGTTTCTCCATGTGAAATGAAATGTAATTTGCAATGCAGAAATGGCAGATATAATGTTTTAGTAATTTTGGCTCAAGAACTTATGCGTTAGAGCTATGCTTACAAAAGACTCTTAGTTTAACGCTTCTGTGAACAGTAACACTCTGTTAGTGCAACTAAGAAAATGAACAGAAAGAAAGCCCACAAGTGCTGAAAACTTTGTTTCTGTTAGAGTATGATGGTTTGTACAAAGTTAAGACTAAAGCTTGCCCACATTGAGTAAGCTTTAACATCTTAAATGAAATTGTTTTTGCAATGCAGAAAACAGATTTAAAAAAGTGTGTAAAAGTGATTACGACACAGCCAGGTATGGTAACCCACACCGGAATTCGCGGTTTGCTTTTAACCCATCCAAAGTGCATACACACAGCAGTGAACACACACACACACTGCTGAACACACAGCTGGAGCAGTGGGCAGCCATTTTATGCTGCGGCACCCGGGGGGCAGAAAGGGGGCTGGTGCCTGCTCAAGGGCACCTCTGTTAGTGCAATTCAAGCAAATGAACAGAAAGAAAGCCCACTTAGTTCTGAAAACCTTCTTTCATCTGTTAGAGTATGATGGTGTGTGCAAAGTTAAGACTAAAGCTTGTCCACATTATAGGTGTTTCTAATATCTTAAATGAAATGTTTTTGCAATGCAGAAAACAGATTTCAGTGAGTTACTAATTTTAGACTCCTGAACTTATGTTTGAGCTTCTAAGCATAAAACGCTTATTTTAGCGCTTCTGTGAACAGAAACACACTGTTAGTGCAACTAAGCAATGACAGAAACAAAGCCACAAGTGATGAGAAGAAATAACCACTTATTTTCCTGTGCTTATACGTATGATGTTAGAGAATGATAGTTGTACCAGTTAGTTCAAAGACTACAAGCTTGACCACAATCAAAGACTGTTGTCCAACATTGCTTTATGATAGAACTTTATGCCTTCAATGGCAGAACACATATTTACCGGCAGATACTTAGGTTTTGGATCATGAACATTATGGTTGTTGAGATTTCTAATCATACAACGCTCAGTTTAGTGCTTGCTGGTGAACAGAGTAACAGTCTGTTAGTCGCAACCCTAAGCAAAATAACCAGAGAAGACAGTGGCACGATTTGCCTGGACAACCATTCACGTTTCAGTCTGTTTATAGAATTGACTGAGGTTTGTGCAAAATTTACAGACTAAAGCTGGCCCCAAATCTTAATGATTTTCTAAACATCTCTTAACTGCAAAGGTATTTTAGCAATGTACAATAAACCTAGATTCAGTCAGTACCTCGTTCAATGCTGCTTGCGACTTTCTGTTTACCATTCCTAATAACATAAAAACACAGTGCTCAGTTTAGCGCTGTCCTTCTGGTGTAACAAGAAACTCTGTTCGTGGCAAACTAGCAGGCAACCATGAACAGAGATCCCAGAGGCCCACAAATGTATGCTGGAAACCTTGTTTCTTCTCTTATAAGTATGTGGTTTTAGTACTTCCTTTGATGCAAAGTGAAGACTATAATCTTGCCAGCATTATCGATGTTTTCTAACATCTTCTTAGAAATGAAGTGTATTCTATGCCCATTCCAATAAACACAGTTCCAGTCACAGTTATCTACAATTGTCACTGTCATTGCAATTATCGTTTCTTTGATTCTAGACACGGCACAAAACGCTCAGTTTTTAGAGCGCATTCTGATGAACGAGACACACTCTGTTAGTGCAAACTAAGCAAATATGAACAGGAGACAAAGCCCAAAGTGTCTGAAAACCTTTATCTTCGTGTCGTGTTATAGCACTGAAGTTTTGTTACAAAGTTCAAGACTAAAGCTTGCCCAACGAATAAGATGTTGCCTAATAGTTTAAATGAAAGTGTTTTTATAGCAAATGCAGAAAAACAGATTGTCAGTCCGGTACTACTTTTATGATCATGAAACTTTATGGTTTGAGCTTGTAAGCATAAAACGCTCAGTTTATGCGTTTCTGTGAAGAGAAACGCTCTGTTAGTGCAACTAAGCAAATGAACAGAAAAGACACCAAAAAAGCGCCACAAGTGCTGAAAAAAACCTTCCTTTTCTGTTGTTAATATTCGTATGCCATGGTTGTGTACAAAAGGTAGGACTAAGCCGTAAAAGCTTGCCCACATTAAAGGGTTTTCTATATCACCTCAAAAATGAATGCTCGTGTTTTAGCATTTGCAGAAAAACATTTTTCAGTCAGTTCACTCAGAACGGTTATGATCATGAACATATGTTTGGAGCTTCTAAGCATAAAACGACTTCAGTGTTATTCGCGTTTCTGTCTGAGAACGAAACACACTCTGTTAGTGCAACTACGGAGCAATATGAACAGAAAGACAATAGCCCACAAGTGTGCTGAAAACCTTTCTTTCTCTGTTAAGAGTATGATGGTTTGTATTGTACAAAAGTTAATGACTAAAGCTTGCCCACAATTAAAGGTGTTGTTTTCTCTTTTGTTTCTAACATCTTAAATGAAATTGATTTTTTTGCATATGCAGAAAAACAGATTTCAGTGAGCAGGTCGTACGCTTTTTGATGACTCGTGAACCAGATGCGGTTTGAGCTTCTAAGCATTTTCAAAACGCTCGTTTAGTGCTGCTTCTGTGAAAAGTCAAACACTTCTGTTTAGTGACAACTACAGTGCAAATGAACAGCAGAAACCAAAGGCCCACAAGTGCTGAAAACCTTCTCTCTCTGTTGGGAGTATGAAATGTTTGTTCAAAGTTAAGACTAAAGCTTGCCCACACGTTAAAGGTGGTTCTAACATCTTAAAATGAAATGTGTTTTTGCAATGCAGAAAAACAGATTTCAGTGAGTTTACTAGTTTTAATGATCATGAACTTATGTTTGAGCTAGATCTCTAAGCATAAAAACACCTCAGTTTTTGCGCTTTCTGGTGAAAAGAGAACAGTCTGTTAGTGCAACTAAGCAATGAAAAGAAAGAAAAGCCCAAAAGTGCTGAAAAAACCTTCTTTCTCTGTGTAGAGTATGATGGTTTGTAAAAAGTTAAGACATAAAGCTTGCCCACATTACTCAGGTGTCGTTCTAACACTGCATTAAAAAACATTGTTTTTTAAAATGCAATGCAGGAAAAACAGATTTCAGTGCGTTACTACTTTTATGATCATGAACTTATGTTTTGAGCTTCTAAGCATAAAACGCTCAGTTTAGCGCACTGCTTTCTTGTGAACAGAAACACTCTGTTAGTGCAACCTAAGCAAATGCAATCGCCTCCCCCCCCCCTCCCCCCCCCCCCCTTCCCCCCCCAGAAAGAAAGCCACACACAGTGCTGAAAAACCTTCTTTCCTCTGTCCCCCTTAGAGTATGATGGATTTGTACAAAGTTACAGACTACAAAGCCTTGCCCAACACCCCTTAAAGGTGTTTCTAATCATCTTAAAACCCATGAAATGTTTTTTGCAATGCAGAAAACAGATTTCAGTCAGTTTACTAGTTTTGTGAAATATCATGAACTTATGTGTTGAGCTTCTAAGCATAAAACGCTCACGTTTAGCGCTTCTGTGGACAGAAACAGCAACATGTCCTTTAGTGCAAACTAAGCAAATGAAACTCAGAAAGAAAAGCCACACAAGTGCCTGAAAACCTTCTTCTTTCTCTGTTAGAGTATGACTGGCATTTTGTAGACAAAGTAATAAGACTAAAAGCTTGTCACCTGAGACAATTAAAGGACACTTGTGTTTCTCCTAACATGCTTAGAACTATGAAAATGTGTTTATGCAAGCCCGAAAGGAAAAAAACAGAGTCTTCCGTCAGTTATGCTAGTTGTATGGCAAAGCACTTATGCTTGCCATGTCTCAAGTGAACTTCTAAGCATTAAGACGCTCAGTTTAGCACTTCTGTGAACAGAACACACTCTGTTAGTGCAACTACTAGAGCAAATATACGATAATGAAGAAAGCACACGAGTGCTGTCGGTAACCGCTTTATCTGTAGTAAGATAGCAACTGTTGTTATTAATTCAGCACTTTTTATGACGCACAGCTTTTCCCATTACGTAATGAGTGTCAGTCGCATCATACCAATCGCTGTGTTT
Organism: Cyprinus carpio; assembly: GCF_018340385.1. NCBI lineage: Eukaryota > Metazoa > Chordata > Actinopteri > Cypriniformes > Cyprinidae > Cyprinus > Cyprinus carpio. The sequence continues at coordinate 25,410 of NW_024873072.1, read as the reverse complement.
ATAAATCGAAAGAAAATGTATGCAATGCAGAAACCAATTTTCAGTGAGTTACTATTTTAAATGTCATCAAACACACTCATGTTTGAAACTTCTCAATCATCAGCGCTTAGTTTAGACGTTCTGCCTTGAACCAGAACAGTCTGTTAGTGCAAATAAGCAAATGAACAGAAAGACAGGCCGAACAATGCTGAAAACTTCTTGTTATAGTATCCTGTAAATAATGCATGGTTATGACAAAGTAAAGACTAAAGCCTTGCCCAACATTAAAGATGTGTGTATTCCTAAAATCTTATATGAAGTGTTTTTGTCAAATGCAGAACGCAGATTTCCGTTCAGTGGAGTTTAGTAGTTATGAGCTCATGAACCTTATATGTTGAAACTTCTAAGCCATAACGCATTAGTTAGGTTAGCATGTTAATAGAGCGCTTCTGTCTGTGAACAGTAACACGTCCTGTTAGTGCACTATAGCATAGCATTGAACAGAAGGATAGCACACGAGTGCTGAACCGGTTCTTTTTCCTCTTTTTAGAGTATAATGATTGTACAAGTTATAAGACGAACGCTTGCCGTCACATTAAAAGATGTTTCTAAAATCTTAATATGTTATGTTTTTTTTTGATGTCTTTTTTGCGAATGCAACAAACAGATTTCAGTGAGTTACTAGTTTTATATGATCATGAACATATGTTTGAGCTCAAAAGCATAAAACGGGCTGTGAACAAGTTATTGGCGTTTCCTGAGAATACAGAAACACTCTGTGAGTGCAAAGCTAAGCTAAAAAAACAGTAAAGAAAGTCCCCCCCAAACGTGCTGAATAACCTTCTTCTCTGTTAGAGTATGAGGGTTTGTACAACAGTAAGACTGAAAGCTTCCCACTATAAAGGTGTTCTAAATCGTAAATGAATGTTTATTGCAATGCGAGACCGATTCAGTGAGTTACTACGTTTTATGATCAATCTGGTATTTTTTTGTTTGAGCTCGAGGGCAGAAAACGGTCTACAGTTTAGCAGTGCTGATTTTCAGAAAGTTTACGGGAGTGCACGAAGCAGGACAGAAAGATTGAAACAAGAAGTGCGTGAAAACTTCGTTGCTCGGGAAGGAGGAGGGGGGGTAAAGTTAAAGACAAAGCTTGCCCACCTATTTAATAGTGTTGTCTAAGAATCTGTATAGATGAAAAGTTATTGCAATGCCAGAACTAGATTTCAGTGAGTACTACTATGTTATGATCATGAACTCAGGTCTTGAGCTTCTAAGGCATAAAACCGCTCAGGTTAGCGCTCTGACAGAACAGAAACACTCTGTTAGTGCAACTGAGCAATGAACTATAAATAAGCCCAACAAGTGCGGATGAAACCTCTTCTCTGTGTTAGAAGTATGATGGTCTTGTACACGTTAGTCTAGAAGCTTCCCATTAAGGTGTTCTAACATCTACATGAATGTTTTATGCAATAATGGGGCAAGAAGTTCACAGATTCAGTGAGTTTAGCTAGTATTTATTATCATGTACTATGGTGAGCTCTGAAGCATAAACGTCTCATTTAGCGCGCTGGGGAACTGAGAACACCTCATGGTAGTGCATACTAAGCAAATGAACAGAACAGAAGCGACAATCGATTGCGAAAAACCTTCTTTCTCGAGTTTAGGAGTAGTGATGGTTTTTACAGCCATGTTAAATACTAAAAGCTTTTGCCACATTAAAGGGTTATCTAACATCTTAAATGAAATGTTATTGCCATGCTGAAGTGAAAACCGAGATTTCAGTGAGGTTTTACTACGTTTTATGATCAGCTGTAACTTCATGTGAGGTTTTATGAATCTAACACAAAACGCATCAGTTTTTTGTCGCGGTCTTGTAGGCGAAACATGACAAGAAACCACTGCTGTTAGTGCAACTAAGCAAAAACAACAGAAAGCCAAAGCCACACAATGAGTGAAAACCTGTCTGTCTGACTGCTTGAGTATAATGCTTTGTACAGCAAAGTGAACGAACTAAAGCTTGCCACACATTATAAATGTTTCTAACATAGCTAAATGAAGTGTTTTGCAAGTGCAGAAGTGGTCTTATGAGCCAGGCCATAACGAGACTTAGAAGTGACAGAGTAATAATCATTTTAGTATGATCACCTTGAGCACTTGATGTTTTCATGAGCCATCTAAGCATTCGATACATATGCAGCAAAAACAGTGTATAGCACGACAGCATTCAAGAAGATAACCCGAGCAGTCTGTGTTAGTGCAACTAAGCAAATGAAGACCGGATTACACAGAAACAAGCCAAGGCCACAGTGCTTGCAAAAATCATTCTTCTCTGTTAGGGATATGCTGGATGGTTTGTTACAAAGTTAAGGACGTAAGTAGCTTGTGTGTGCACACTTAAGTGAGTCTGCTGCAACATCACGGGCAATGAAAGTGGTTTTCAGGCCCATTGACAGAAACACGATTTCATGTTTGCTGCAATGCAGAAAAGCAGATTCTCAGAGTAGACTATGCACGTGCATCTAGTTTTATGATCAATGAACCGTTTGACACTATAAAACTAAAACTGCAGTTCGTTTTGCTGATGCTGTGAATTGGGAGAAACACTCTGTTAGTGACGACTAAGCGAAGGCCCCGTGCGAGCGTCAAAAAACAAAGGACGCCAAAGTGCTGAACAAGGCCCTCCTTTACTCCTTCTCTCTCTGTTCAGGTAACATGATGGTTTGTGACCAAAGTAAGAGGACTAAAGCTTTGCCCACGCATTAAAGACGTGTTTTCTAACATCTCAAATCAAATAGTTAGGAGCGCATTGCGAAAACAGATTTCCGTGGGGGAGTGATGTTCAGCTACTTTTAAGTGATACGATCGAACTAGTATGTTTGAGCTTATAAGCATCAAAGACGATCATGTGGTGTGTTTCTAGAACAAGAAACCACTCTGTTAGTGCAACTAAGCAATTGCACAGACGACAAAGTCCACGAAGTGCTGCCAGAAGGATTCTTTCCTCTGGAGAGCGTATCATGGGTTGCCAAAAGTTAAGACTGTGGGTAGGCAACAGTAAGGTATTAGGAAGAAGCTTCCACAATTATAGCGTTATAGGGACACAACGGACAGAAACCGCCACCAGTTTATCTAAACTCTTATTAAAGGTTCTAGCCATAAATGCGCAGTTTAGCGCTTTACTGTCAAAGAAACACTCTCTTAGTGCAACACGCAAATTACAGAAAGAAGCAACAGTTCTGAAAACCTAAGAAGAAGACAGGTTTCTCTCTGTTAGAGTATGATTGTTTGCGCAAAGTTAGACCTAAAGCGTGCCCCATTAAAGTTGTTTCTAACATCATAATACAATGTTAAGAGTAATGGATGGTGTTTCAGTGAGTTACTAAGTTTTATGACTAAAGGGTATGTCCACATTATAGGTGCAGTTTAGCTAACATTCTTAAGTGAACCATGTCTTTTAGTGCACTGCAATGACAAAACAGATTTTGCAGCTGGGCTGAGTTACTAATGTTTAAGTAATGATGGTTGTACATTAGATCTTGCCCAGACTTATAGTTTGAGACCTTAAATGATATGTTTAATGCGAAAATGCGAAACTTAGGCAGTGAGTTACTCGTTTTTAGGATGCTAGATGTGTGTTGAGCTCGTCTAGAAATACAACCCTCAGTTTAGTGCACTCTCGTACACAGAACATTCTCCTAGTGCAACTAATTAACTGAGAAAAGAAAGCAATTACAAGTTAAGATTTTTCAGTGAGTTTACTAGTGTTTTATGATCATTGAACTTATGTTTTGAGCTTCTATGCATAAAACGCTCAGTTTTAGCGCTTCTGTGTGAAGAAACACTCTCTGAGAGTGCAACTACAAAGAACAAAGTGAACAGAAAATGAAAGCGCACAAAGCGTGTAACAGCTGAAACCTTCTTTCTCGGGTGTTTCAAGTATGATGTTTGTGAACAAACACTTTAAGACAAAGCTGGCCCACAGATAAGAGGGTGTGTTTTCCTACATCTGGCCCAGTAATGATGTTTCGAATGAAATGTTTTTGCAATGCAGAACACAGATTTCAGTGAGTTACTAGTTTTATGATCATGAACTTATGTTTGTACACAGAAACACTCTCTTAGTGCAACTACGGAAATGAACAGAAAGAAAGCACACAAGGGCTGAAAACCTTCTTTCACTGTTAGAGTATGATGGTTTGTGCAAAGTTAAGACTAAACCTTGTCCACATTATAGGTGTTTCTAACACCATAAATAAAATGTTTTTTGCAATGCAGAAAACAGATTTCAGTGAGTTTACTAGTTTTATGATCATAAACTCATGTTTCAGCATCTAGGCATAAAACGCTCAGTTTAGCGCTTCTGTGAAGAGAAACACTCTCTCTTAGTGCAACTAAGCAAATGAACAGAAATAAAGCACACAAGCTCTGAAAACCTTCTTTCTCTGTCAGAGTATGATGGTTTTGTGCAAAGTTAAGACTAAAGCTTGCCCACATTATAGGTGTTTCTAACATCTTAAATGAAATGTTTTTGCAATGCAGAAAACAGATTTCAGTGAGTTACTAGTTTTTATGATCATGAACTTATGTTTGAGCTTCTAGGCATAAAACGCTCAGTTTAGCGCTACTGTGAACAGAAACACTCTATTAGTGCAAATAAGCAAATGAACAGAAAGAAAGCACATAAGTGCTGAAAACCTTCTTTCTCTGATAGAGTATGATGGTTTGTGTAAAAAGTTAAGACTAAAGCTTGCCCACATTAAAGGTGTTTTCTAACATCTTAAATGAAATGTTTTTGCAATGCAGAAAACAGATTTCAGTGAGTTACTAGTTTTATGATAATGAACTCATGTTTCAGCTTCTAGGCATAAAACGCTCAGTTTAGCACTTCTGTGAACAGAAACACTCTCTTAGTGCAACTAAGCAAATGAACAGAAAGAAAGCAGACAAGTGCTGAAAACCTTCTTTCTCTGTTAGAGTATGATGGTTTGTGCAAAGTTAAGACTAAAGCTTGCTCACATTAAAGGTGTTTAAAACATCTTAAATGAAATGTTTTTTTGCAATGCAGAAAACAGATTTCAGTGAGTTACTAGTTTTATGATCATGAACTTATGTTTGAGCTTCCAGGCATAAAACGCTCAGTTTAGCGCTTCTGTGAACAGAAACACTCTCTGAGTGCAACTAAGCAATTGAACAGATAGAAAGCACACAAGTGCTGAAAACCTTCTTTCTCTGTTAGAGTATGATGGTTTGTGCAAAGTTAAGACTAAATCTAACCCACATTAAATGTGTTTCTAACATCTTAAATGAAATGTTTTTGCAATGCAGAAAACAGATTTCAGTGAGTTACTAGTTTTATGATCATGAACTTATGTTTGAGCTTCTAGGCATAAAACGCTCAGTTTAGCGCTTCTGTACACAGAAACACTCTCTTAGTGCAACTAAGCAAATGAACAGATAGAAAGCACACAAGTGCTGAAAACATTCTTTCTCTGTTAGAGTATGATGGTTTGTGCAAAGTTAAGACTAAAGCTTGCCCACATTATAGGTGTTTCTAACATCTTAAATGAAATGTTTTTGCAAAGCAGAAAACAGATTTCAGTGAGTTACTAGTTTTATGATCATGAACTTATGTTTGAGCTTCCAGGCATAAAAACGCTCAGTTTAGCGCTTCTGTGAACAGAAACACTCTCTTAGTGCAACTAAGCAAATGAACAGAAAGAAAGCAACCAAGTGCTGAAAACCTTCTTTCTCTGTTAGAGTATGATGGTTTGTGCAAAGTTAAGACTAAACCTTGTCCACATTATAGGTGTTTCTCTAACATCTTAAATGAAATGTTTTTGCAATGCAAAAGAAAAAACAGATTTCAGTGAGTTACTAGTTTTATGATAATGAACTCATGATTCAGCTTCTAGGCATAAAACGCTCAGTTTAGCACTTCTGTGAACAGAAACACACTCTCTTAGTGCAACTAAGCAAATGAACAGAAAGAAAGCAAACAAGGTGCTGAAAACCTTCTTTCTCTGTTAGAGTATGATGGTTTGTGCAAAGTTAAAACTAAAGCTTGCCCACATTAAAGGTGTTTCTAACATCTTAAATGAAATGTTTTTGCAATGCAGAAAACAGATTTCAGTGAGTTACTAGTTTTATGATCATGAACTCATGTTTCAGCGTCTAGGCATAAAACGCTCAGTTTAGCGCTTCTGTACACAGAAACACTCTGTTAGTGCAACTAAGCAAATGAACAAAAATAAAGCAAAAAAGTGCTGAAAACCTTCTTTCTCTGTTAGAGTATGATGGTTTGTGCAAAGTTAAGACTAAAGCTTGCCCACATTAAAGGTGTTTCTAACATCTTAAATGAAATGTTTTTGCAATGCACAAAAAAACAGATTTCAGTGAGTTACTAGTTTTATGATCATGAACTTATGTTTTAGCTTCTAGGCATAAAAACGCTCAGGTTAGCGCTACTGTGAACAGAAACACTCTCTGAGTGCAACTAAGCAATTGAACAGAAAGAAAGCACACAAGTGCTGAAAACCTTCTTTCTCTGTTAGAGTATGACGGTTTGTGCAAAGTTAAGACTAAAGCTTGCCCACATTAAAGGTGTTTCTAACATCTTAAATGAAATGTTTTTGCAATGCAGAAAACAGATTTTACAGTGAGTTACTAGTTTTATGATCATGAACTTATGTTTGAGCTTCTAGGCATAAAACCGCTCAGTTTAGCGCTTCTATACACAGAAACACTCTCTTAGTGCAACTAAGCAAAGTGAACAGAAAGAAAGCACACAAGTGCTAAAAACCTTCTTTCTCTGTTATAGAATGATGGTTTGTGCAAAGTTAAGACTAAAGCTTGCCCACATTATTAGGGTGTGTCTCTAACATCTTAAATGAAATGTTTTTGCAATGCAGAAAACAGATTTCAGTGACTTACTAGTTTTATGATCATGAACTTATGTTTGAGCTTCTAGGCATAAAACGCTCAGTTTACCGCTTCTGTACAAGGAAAACACTCTCTTAGTGCAACTAAGCAAATGAACAGAAAGAAAGCACACAAGTGCTGAAAACCTTCTTTCTCTGTTAGAGTATGATGGTTTGTGCAAAGTTAAGACTAAAGCTTGCCCACATTAAAGGTGTTTTTCTAACATCTTAAATGAAATGTTTTTGCAATGCAGAAAACAGATTTCAGTGAGTTACTAGTTTTATGATCATGAACTTATGTTTGAGCTTCTAGGCATAAAACGCTCATTTTAGCGCTTCTGTACACAGAAACACTCTCTTAGTGCAACTAAGCAAATGAACAGATAGAAAGCACACAAGTGCTGAAAACATTCTTTCTCTGTCAGAGTATGATGGTTTGTGCAAAGTTAAGACTAAAGCTTGCCCACATTAAAGGTGTTTCTAACATCTTAAATGAAATGTTTTTGCAATGCAGAAAACAGATTTCAGTGAGTTACTAGTTTTATGATCATGAACTTATGTTTTTGAGCTTCTAGGCATAAAACGCTCAGTTTAGCGCTTCTGTGACCCAGAAACACTCTCTTAGTGCAACTAAGCAAATGAACAGAAAGAAAGCACACAAGTGCTGAAAACCTTCTTTCTCTGTTAGAGTATGATGGTTTGTGCAAAGTTAAGACTAAAGCTTGCCCACATTAAAGTGTTTCTAACATCTTAAATGAAATGTTTTTGCAATGCAGAAAAACAGAATTCAGTGAGTTACTAGTTTTATGATCATGAACTTATGTCTGAGCTTCTAGGCATAAAACGCTCAGTTTAGCACTTCTGTACAAAGAAACACTCTCTTAGTGCAACTAAGCAAATGAACAGAAAGAAAGCACACAAAGTGCTGAAAACCTTCTTTCTCTGTTAGAGAGTATGATGGTTTGTGCAAAGTTAAGACTAAAGCTTGCCCACATTAAAGGTTTTTCTAACATCTTAAATGAAATGTTTTTGCAATGCAGAAAACAGATTTCAGTGAGTTACTAGTTTTATGATCATGAACTTATGTTTGAGCTTCTAGGCATAAAACGCTCAGTTTAGCGCTTCTGTGAACAGAACCACTCTCTTAGTGCAACTAAGCAAATGAACAGAAAGAAAGCACACAAGTGCTGAAAACCTTCTTTCTCTGTTAGAGTATGATGGTTTGTGCAAAGTTAAGACTAAAGCTTGCCCACATTAAAGGTGTTTCTAACATCATAAATAAAATGTTTTTGCAATGCAGAAAACAGATTTCAGTGAGTTACTAGTTTTATGATCATGAACTTATGTTTGAGCTTCTAGGCATAAAAAACGCTCAGTTTAGCGCTTCTGTGAACGGAAACACTCTCTTAGTGCAACTAATCAAAAATGAACAGAAAGAAAGCACACAAGTGCTGAAAACCTTCTTTCTCTGTTAGAGTATGATGGTTTGTGCAAAGTTAAGACTAAAGCTTGCCCACATTAAAGGTGTTTCTAACATCTTAAATGAAATGTTTTTGCAATGCAGAAAACAGATTTCAGTGAGTTACTAGTTTTATGATCATGAACTTATGTTTGAGCTTCTAGGCAGATCAGACGCTCAGTTTAGCGCTTCTGTGACACAGAACAACACTCTCTTAGTGCAACTACGGAAATGAACAGAAAGAAAGCACACAAGGGCTGAAAACCTTCTTTCTCTGTCATAGTATGATAGTTTGTGCAAAGTTAAGACTAAAGCTTGCCCACATTAAATGTGTTTCTAACATCTTAAATGAAATGTTTTTGCAATGCCAGAAAACAGATTTCAGTGAGTTACTAGTTTTATGATCATGAACTTATGTTTGAGCTTCTAGGCATAAAACGCTAAGTTTAGCGCTTCTGTACACAGAAACACTCTCTTAGTGCAACTACGGAAATGAACAGAAAGAAAGCACACAAGTGCTGAAAACCTTCTTTCTCTGTTAGAGTATGATGGTTTGTGCAATGTTAAGACCTAAAGCTTGCCCAAAATAAAAGTGTTTCTAACATCTTAAATGAAATGTTTTTGCAATGCAGAAAACAGATTTCAGTGAGTTACTAGTTTTATGATCATGAACTTATGTTTGAGCTTCTAAGAATAAACCGCTCAGTTTAGCGCTTTCTGTGAACACAGAAACACTCTCTTAGTGCAACTAAGCAAATGAACAGAAACAAAGCCCACAAGTGCTGAAAACCTTCTTTATCTGTCAGAGTATGATGGTTTGTGCAATGTTAAGACTAAAGCTTGCCCACATTAAATGTGTTTCCAACATCTTAAATGAAATGTTTTTGCAATGCAGAAAACAGATTTCATTGAGTTACTAGTTTTATGATCATGAACTTATGTTTGAGCTTCTAGCCAATAAAACGCTCAGTTTAGCGCTTTCTGTGACAAAGAACCACTCTCTTAGTGCAACTAAGCAAATGATCAGAAATAAAGCCCACAAGTGCTGAAAACCTTCTTTCTCTGTGATAGTTATGATGGTTTGTGCAAAGTTAAGACTAAAGCTTGCCCACATTAAAGGTGTTTTCTAACATCATAAATAAAATGTTTTTTGCAATGCAGAAAACAGATTTCAGTGAGTTACTAGTTTTATGATCATGAACTTATGTTTGAGCTTCTAGCCATAAAACGCTCAGTTTAGCGCTTTCTGTGAACAGAACCACTCTCTTAGTGCAACTAAGCAAATGAACAGAAACAAATCGAACAAGATCTTATATACAAACTTAATACTAAAGATTACCAACATTAATGCAAACACAAAAATAAATCTTCCCCACAACAAAGGTGTTTCTAACATCTTAAATAAAATGTTTTTGCAATGCAGAACACAGATTTCAGTGATTTACTAGTTTTTTGATCATGAACTTATGTTTGAGCGTCTAGGCATAAAATGCTCAGTTTAGCGCTTCTGTGAATAGAAACACTCTCTTAGTGCTACTAAGCAAATGAACAGAATGAAAGCGCACAAGTGCTGAAAACCTTCTTTCTCTGTCAGAGAATGATGGTTTGTACAAAGTTAAGACTAAAGCTTGCCCACATTAAAGGTGTTTCTAACATCTTAAATGAAATGTTTTTGCAATGCAGAAAACAGATTTCAATGAGTTACTAGTTTTATGATCATGCACTTATGTTTGAGCTTCTAGGCATAAAACGCTCAGTTTAGCGCTTCTGTACACAGAACACCTCTCTTAGTGCAACTAAGCAAATGAACAGAAAGAAAGCACACAAGTGCTGAAAACCTTCTTTTTCTCTGTTAGAGTATGATGGTTTGTGCAAAAGTTAAGACTAAAGCTTGCCCACATATAGGTGTTTCTAACATCTTTAAATGAAATGTTTTTTGCAATGCAGAAAACAGATTTCAGTGAGTTACTAGTTTTATGATAATGAACTCATGTTTCAGCTTCTAGGCATAAAACGCTCAGCTCAGTTTAGCGCTTTCTGTGAACAGAAACACTCTCTTAGTGCAACTAAGCAAATGAACAGAAAGAAAGAAAACGAACACACAAGTGCTGAAAACCTTCTTTCTCTGTTATAGTATGCTGGTTTGTGCAAAGTTAAGACTAAAGCTTGCCCACAATAAAGGTGTTTCTAACATCTTAAATGAATTGTTTTAGCAATGCAGAAAAGAGATTTCAGTGAGTTACTAGTTTTATGATCATGAACTTATGTTTGAGCTTCTAGGCATAAAACGCTCAGTTTAGCGCTTCTGTAAACAGAAACACTCTCTTAGTGCAACTAAGCAAATGAACAGAAAGAAAGCACACAAGTGCTGAAAACCTTCTTTCTCTGATAGAGTAGGATGATGGTTTGTGCAAAGTTAAGACTAAAGCTTGCCCACATTAAAGGTGTTTTCTAACATCTTAAATGAAATGTTTTTGCAAAGCAGAAAACAGATTTCAGTGAGTTACTAATTTTATGATCATGAACTTATGTTTGAGCTTCTAGGCATAAAACGCTCAGTTTAGCGCCCTCTGTACACAGAAACACTCTCTTAGTGCAACTAAGCAAATGATCAGAAATAAAAGCACACAAGTGCTGAAAACCTTATTTCTCTGTTATATTATGATGGTTTTGTGCAAAGTTAAAACTAAAGCTTGCCCACATTATAGGTGTTTCTAACATCTTAAATGAAATGTTTTTGCAATGCAGAAAACAGAATTCAGTGAGTTACGAGTTTTATGATCATGAACTTATGTTTGAGCAATCTAGGCATAAAACGCTCAGTTTAGCGCTTTCTGTGAACAGAAAACACTCTCTTAGTGCAACTAAGCAAATGAACAGAAAGAAAGCACACAAGTGCTGAAAACCTTCGTTCTTTGTTTCAGAGTATGATGGTTTGTGCAAAGTTAAGACTAAAGCTTGCCCACATTAAAGGTGTTTCTAACATCATAAATAAAATGTTTTTGCAATGCAGAAAACAGATTTCAGTGAGTTACTAGTTTTATGATCATGAACTTATGTTTGAGCTTCTAGCCATAAAACGCTCAGTTTAGCGCTTTCTGTGAACAGAAACACCTCTCTTAGTGCAACTAAGCAAATGAACATGAACAAAGAAAGAAAGCACACAAGTGCTGAAAACCTTCTATTCTCTGTTAGAGTATGATGGTTTGTGCAAAGTTAAGACTAAAGCTTGCCCACATTAAAGGTGTTTCTAACATCTTAAAATGAAATGTTTTTGCAATGCAGAAAACAGATTTCAGTGAGTTACTAGTTTTATGATCATGAACTTATGTTTGAGCTTCTAGGCATAAAAAGCTCAGTTCAGCGCTTCTGTGACACAGAAAACACTCTCTTAGTGCAACTAAGCAAATGAACAGAAAGAAAGCAAACAGTTAGACAAGCTGCTGAAAACCTTCTTTCTCTCTGTTAGAGTATGAGTGGTTTGTACAAAGTTAAGACTAAAGCTTTGCCCACACATTATAGGTGTTTCTAACATCTTAAATGAAGTGTTTTTGCAATGCAGAAAACAGATTTTCAGTGAGTTACTAGTTTTATGATCATGAAATTACGTTTGAGCTTCTAGGCATAAAACGCGCTCAGTTTAGCGCTTACTGTGAACAGAAACACTCTCTTAGTGCAACTAAGCAAATGAACAGAAAGAAAGCACACAAGTGCTGAAAACCCTTCTCTCTCTGTCAGAGTATGATGGTTTGTGCAAAGTTAAGACTAAAGCTTGCCCACATTAAAGGTGTTTCTAACATCTTAAATGAAATGTTTTTGCAATGCAGAAAAAACTGATTTCAGTGAGTTACTAGTTTTATGATCATGAACTTACGTTTGAGCTTCTAGGCATAAAACGCTCAGTTTAGCACTTCTCTGAATAGAAACACACTCTCTTAGTGCAACTAAGCAAATGAACAGATAGAAAGCACACAAGTGCTGAAAACCTTCTTTCTCTGTCAGAGTATGATGGGGTTTGTGCAAAGTTAAGACTAAAGCTTGCCCACATTAAAGGTGTTTATCTAACATCTTAAATGAAATGTTTTTTTGCAATGCAGAAAACAGATTTCAGTGAGTTACTAGTTTTATGATCATGAACTTATGTTTCAGCTTCTAGGCATAAAACGCTCAGTTTAGCTCTTCTGTACACAGAGAAACACTCTCTACTTAGTGCAACTAAGCAAAAACAAAAACAGAAAGAAAGCACACAAAGGGTGCTGAAAACCTTCTTTCTCGTGTTAGAGTATGATGGTTTGTGCAAAGTTAAGACTAAAGCTTTGTCCACATTATAGGGGTTTCTAACAACATCTTAAATGAATGTGCATTTTTTGCAAATGCAGAAAAAACAGATTTCAGTGAGTTACTAGTTTTTTATGATCATGAACTCATGTTTGAGCATGTAGGCATAAAACGCTCAGTTTAGCGCATCTGTACACAGAAACACTCTCTTAGTGCAACTAAGCAAAATCCTAACAGAAAGAAAGAAAGCAAAGCACACAAGTGCTGAAAACCTTCTTTCTCCTGTTAGAGTATGATGATGGTTTGTGCAAAGTTAAGACTAAAGCTTGCCCACATTAAAGGGTGTTTCTAACATCATAAATGAAATGTTTTTTTGCAATGCAGAAAACAGATTTCAGTGAGTTACTAGTTTTATGATCATGAACGTATGTTTGAGCTTCTAAGCATAAAACGCTCAGTTTAGCGCTTGTGTGAACAGAAACACTCTGTTAGTGCAACTAAACTAAATAAAATGAACAGAAAGAAAGCACACAAGTGCTGAAAACCTTCTTTCTCTGTTGGAGTATGATGGTTTGTGCAATGTTAAGACTAAAGCTTGGCCCACATTACAGGTGTTTCTAACATCTTAAAAATGAAATGTTTTTTGCAATGCAGAAAACAGATTTCAGTGAGTTACTAGTTTTATGATCATGAACTTATGTTTGAGCGTCTAGGCATAAAACGCTAAGTTTAGCGCTTCTGTGAATAGAAACAGTCTCTTAGTGCTACTAAGCAAATGAACAGAAAGAAAGCACACAAGCTCTGAAAACCTTCTTTCTTTGTTAGAGGTATGATGGTTTGTACAAAGTTAAGACTAAAGCTTGCCAAACATTAAAGTTGTTTCAAACATCTTAAATGAAATGTTTTTGCAATGCAGAAAACAGATTTCATTGAGTTACTAAGTTTCATGATCATGAACTTATGTTTGAGCTTCTAGCCATAAAACGCTCAGTTTAGCGCTTCTGTACACAGAAACACTCTCTTAGTGCAACTAAGCAAATGAACAGAAAGTAAGCACACAAGTGCTGAAAAACCTTCTTTCTCTATTAGAGTATGATGGTTTGTGCAAAGTTAAGACTAAAGCTTGCCCACATTAAAGGTGTTTCTAACATCTTAAATGAAATGTTTTTTGCAATGCAGAAAAAAGATTTCAGTGAGTTACTAGTTTTATGATCATGAACTTATGTTTGAGCTTCTAGGCATAAAACGCTCAGTTTAAGCGCTTCTGTGAACAGAAACACTCTCTGTTAGTGCTACTAAAAAATGAACAGAAAGAAAGGCGCACAAGTGCTGAAAACCTTCTTTCTCTGTTAGAGTATGATGGTTTGTTCAAAAGTTAAGACTAAAGATTGCCCACATTAAAGGTGTTTCTACTAACATCTTAAATGAAATGTTTTTGCAAAGCATAAAAACAGATTTCAGTGAGTTACTAGTTTTATGATCAGGAACTTACGTTTTAGCTTCTAGGCATAAAACGCTCAGTTTAGCGCTTCTGTGAACAAAAACACTCTCTGAGTGCAACTAAGTAAATGAACAGAAAAAAGCGCACAAGTGCTGAAAACCTTCTTTCTCTGTCAGAGTATGATGGTTTGTGCAAAGTTAAGACTAAAGCTTGCCCACATTATAGGGTGTTTCTAACATCTTAAATGAAATGTTTTTTTGCAATGCAGAAAACAGAATTCAGTGAGTTACGAGTTTTATGATCATGAACTTATGTTTGAGCAATCTAGGCATAAAAACGCTCAGTTTAGCGCTTCTGTACACAGAAACACTCTCTACATTCAACTAAGCAAATGAACAGAAAGAAAGCACACAAGTGCTGAAAACCTTCTTTTTCTCTGTTAGAGTATGATGGTTTATACAAAGTTAAGACTAAAGCTTGCCCACATTAAAGGTGTTTCTATCATCTTAAATAAAATGTTTTTGCAATGCAGAACACTGATTTCAGTGATTTACTAGTTTTTTGATCATGAACTTATGTTTGAGCTTCTAGCCATAAAACGCTCAGTTTAGCGCTTCTGTACACAGAAACACTCTCTTAGTGCAACTAAGCAAATGAACAGAAGAAAGAAAGCACACAAGTGCTGAAACCCTTCTTTCTCTGTTAGAGTATGATGGTTTGTGCAAAGTTAAGACTAAAGCTTGCCCACATTAAAGGTGTTTCTAACATCTTAAATGAAATGTTTTTTTGCAATGCAGAAAAAAACAGATTTCAGTGAGTTACTAGTTTTTATGATCATGAACTTATGCTTGAGCTTCTAGGCATAAAACGCTCAGTTTACCGCTTCTGTGACACAGAAACACTCTCTTAGTGCAACTAAGCAAATTAACAAAAAGAAAGCAGACAAGTGCTGAAAACCTTCTTTCTCTGTTAGAGTATGATGGTGTGTGCAAAGTTAAGACTAAAGCTTGCCCACATTAAAGGTGTTTCTAACATCTTAAATGAAATGTTTTTGCAATGCAGAAAACAGATTTCAGTGAGTTACTAGTTTAGACTTATGCATGAACTTATGTTTGAGCTTCTAGCCATAAAACGCTCAGTTTAGCGCTTTCTGTGAACAGAAACCACTCTGTCTAGTGCAACTAAGCAAATGAACAGAAAGAAAGAAAGCACAACAAGTGCTGAAAACCTTCTTTCTCTGTTTAGAGTATGATGGTTTGTGCCAAAGTTAAGACTAAAGCTTGCCCACATTAAAGGTGTTTTCTAAACATCTTAAATAAAATGTTTTTGCAATGCAGAAAACAGATTTCAGTGAGTTTCTAGTTTTATGATCATGAACTTATGTTTGAGCTTCTAGGCATAAAACGCTCAGTTTAGCGCTTCTGTACACAGAAACACTCTCTTAGTGCAACTAAGCAAATGAACAGAAACAAAGCCCACAAGTGCTGAAAACCTTTATTTCTCTGTTAGAGTATGATGGTTTGTACAAAGTTAAGACTAAAGCTTGCCCACATTATAGGTGTTTCTAACATCTTAAATGAAAATGTTTTTGCAATGCAGAAAACAGATTTCAGTGAGTTACTAGTTTTATGATCATGAACTTACGTTTGAGCTTCTAGGCATAAAACGCTCAGTTTAGCGCTTTCTGTGAACAGAACAACACTCTCTTGTTGGTGCAACTAAGCAAATGAACAGAAAAGAAAGCAAACACAAGTGCTGAAAAAACCTTCTTTCTCTGTGTTAGAGTATGATGGTTTGTGCAAAGTTAAGACTAAAACTTGCCCACATTAAAGGTGTTTCTAACCATCTTAAATGAAATGTTTTTGCAATGCAGAAAACAGATTTCAGTGAGTTACTAGTTTTATGATCATGAACTTATGTTTGAGCTTCTAGGCATAAAACGGCTCAGTTTAGCGCTTCTGTGAACAGAACCACTCTCTTAGTGCAACTATGCAAATGAACAGAAAGAAAGCGCACAACAAGTGCTGAAAAACTTCTTTCTCTGTCAGAGAAAGATGGTTTGTACAAAGTTAAGACTAAAGCTTGCCCCACATTAAAGGTGTTTCTAACATCTTAAATGAAATGTTTTTGCAAATGCAGAAAACAGATTTCAGTGAGTTACTAGTTTTATGATCATGAACTTACTTTTGAGCTTCTAGGCATAAAACGCTCAGTTTAGCGCTTTCTCTGAACAGAACCACTCTCTTAGTGCAACTACGCAAATGAACAGAAAGAAAGCACACAAGGGCTGAAAACCTTCTTTCTCTCTTTTAGAGTATGATGGTTTGTGCAAAGTTAAGACTAAAGCTTGCCCAACATTAAAGGTGTTTCTAACATCTTAAATGAAAATGAAATGTTTTTGCAATGCAGAAGAAAAGAGATTTCAGTGAGTTACTAGTTTTATGATCATGAACTTATGTTCGAGCTTCTAAGCATAAAAAACGCTCAGTTTAGCGCTTCTGTGAACAGAAACACTCTCTTAGTGCAACTAAGCAAATTAACAGAAACAAAGCCCACCAAGTGCTGAGAAAACCTTCTTTCTCTGTTAGAGTATGATGGTTTGTGCACAAAGTTAAGACTAAAGCTTGCCAAACATTAAAGTTGTATCCAAACATCTTAAATAAAATGTTTTTGCAATGCAGAAAACAGATTTCATTGAGTTACTAGTTTTATGATCATGAACTTATGTTTGAGCTTCTAGCCATAAAAACGCTCAGTTTAAGCGCTTCTGTAAACAGAAACACTCTCTTAGTGCAACTAAGCAAATGAACAGAAAGAAAGCAAACAAGTGCTGAAAACCTTCTTTCTCTGTTAGAGTATGATGGTTTGTGCAAAGTTAAGACTAAAGCTTGCCCACATTAAAGGTGTTTCTAACATCTTAAATGAAATGTTTTTGCAATGCAGGAAAAGAGTTTCATCATCTTGCATAGTTTTATGATCATGAACTTATGTTTTGAGCTTCTAGGCATAAAAACGCGCTCAGTTTAGCGCTTCTGTGTACACAGAAACACACTCTCTCTTAGTGCAACTAAGCAAATGAACTGAACAGAAAGAAAGCAGACAAGTGCTGAAAACCTTCTTTCTCTGTTAGAGTATGATGGTGTGTGTAAAGTTAAGACTAAAGCTTGCCCACATTAAAGGTGTTTCTAACATCTTAAATGAAATGTTTTTGCAATGCAGAAAACAGATTTCAGTGAGTTACTAGTTTTATGATCATGAACGTATGTTTGAGCTTCTAGGCATAAAACGCTCAGTTAAGCGCTTCTGTGACACAGAAACACTCTCTTAAGTGCAACTAAGCAAATGAACAGAAAGAAAGCACACAAGTGCTGAAAACCTTCTTTCTCTGTTAGAGTATGATGGTTTGTGCAATGTTAAGACTAAAGCCTGCCCACAATATAGGTGTTTCTAACATCTTAAATGAAATGTTTTTGCAATGCAGAAAACAGATTTCAGTGAGTTACTAGTTTTATGATGAGGAACTTACGTTTGAGCTTCTAGGCATAAAACGCTCAGTTTAGCGCTTTCTGTGAACACAGAAACACTCTCTTAGTGCAAACTAAGCAAATGAACAGAAAGAAAGCACACAAGTGCTAAAAACCTTCTTTCTCTGTTATAGAATAATAGTTTGTGCAAAGTTAAGACTAAAGCTTGCCCACATTAATAGGGGTTTCTAACATCTTAAATGAAATGTTTTTGCAATGCAATGCAGAAAACAGATTTCAGTGAGTTACTAGTTTTTATGATCATGAACTTATGTTTGAGCTTCTAGCACATAAAACGCTCAGTTTAGCGCTTCTGTGTACACAGAAACAAAGTCTCTTAGTGCAACTAAGCAAATGAACAGAAAGAAAGCAAACAAAAAGTGCTGAAAAACTTCTATTCTCTGTTAGAGTATGATGGTTTGTGCAAAGATAAGACTAAAGCTTGCCCACATTATAGGTGTTCTAACATCTTAAATGAAGTGTTTTTGCAATGCAGAAAACAGATTTCAGTGAGTTACTAGTTTTATGATCATGAACTTACGTTTGAGCTTCTAGGCATAAAACGCTCAATTTAGCGCTTCTGTGAACACAACCACTCTCTTAGTGCAACTAAGTAAATGAACAGAAAGAAAGCAAACAAGTGCTGAAAAAACCTTCTTTTCTCTGTTAGAGTATGATGGTTTGTACAAAGTTAAGACTAAAGCTTGCCCACATTAAAGGTGTTTCTAAAATCTTAAATGAAAAGGTTTTTGCAATGCAGAAAAACAGATTTCAGTGAGTTACTAGTTTTATGATCATGAACTTATGCTTGAGCTTCCAGGCATAAAACGCTCAGTTTAGCGCTTCTGTACAAAGAAACACTCCTCTTAGTGCAACTAAGCAAATGAACAGATAGAAAGAAAGCACACAAAGTGCTGAAAACCTTCTTTCTCTGTTAGAGTATGATATTCAGTGCAAAGTTAAGACAAAAGCTTGCCCACATTATAGGTGTTTTCTAACATCTTAAATGAAATGTTTTTGCAATGCAGAAAAAGAGATTTCAGTGAGTTACTAGTTTTATGATCATGAACTTATGTTTGAGCTTTCTAAGCTTAAAACGCTCAGTTTAGGCGCTTCTGTACACAGAAACACTCTCTTAGTTCCACTCAGCAAATGAACAGAAAGAAAGCAGAAATCCACAAGTGCTGAAAACCTTTCTTCTTTCTCTGTTAGAGTATGATGGTTTGTGTAAAGTTAAAGATAACTAAGCTTGCCCACATTTAACGGTGTTTTCTAACATTTTTAAATGAAATGTTTTTTGCAATGCAGAAAACCAGAAACCACTCTCTTAGTGTGAACTAAGCCAAATGAACTGAAAGAAAAAAGCAAACAAGCTGCTGAAAACCTTTCGACGACTCTGTCAGAAGCATCTATAGACTGGTTTGTACAAAGTTAAGACTAAAGCATTGCCCAACATTAAATGTTGTTTCAAACATCTTAAAATGAAATGTTTTTGCAATGCAGAAAACATGGTATCGAGTGGAGTTAATGGGTTTTCTGATCATTTGAACTGTGTTGTTTTGATTGCCCCTACGGCAATTTAAATGCTCCGTTTAGCGCTTTCTGTGATCACAGAAAACACCTCTTTTTAGTTTGCAATCTAAAAGCAAAAAAACGAGGAAAAAAAAGAACAGAAAAAAAAAAAACCTTTTTTCTCTGTTGAGAGTTCCTGAATAGAGGTAAAAAAACAAAGTAAAAAATCAAGCTTGGCCCACTTAAGAAAGTGTTTTTTTTTAAACATCGGACATTGAAATGTTATGGTTTTGCATTTGGAAAAAATGGAGAATTTTTGAGGGGCTAGGTTTTAAAATCATGAAACTTATGTTTGAGCGTCTACTGGGCATAAAAACCTGGCTTCACCAAAATAATACGGTCTACTGTGAAAAGAAACGACTCTGTTAGTGTTCAATTAAGCAAATTCAAAACAGAAAGGAAAAGGCGCAAGCCACAAAGTGCTTAGAAAAACCACTACTTTCTCATGATTACAGTTTGATGAGCCCTGTGGACAAAGTTACCACTAAAGCTTTGCTTTTATTGGGAAGCGATTTTTTCTGAACTGTTCTTTAAATTTTTGAACTGTTTTTTTTTTTGAAGGCCACCAAAAACTGAATTCAGTGGAGTTAATAGGTTTTTGTGATCAGATCATAAACTTAGGTTTTTGGCCTAGCCAAGCCATAAAAAAAACTCAGTTGAACGCTCTTCTGTGAAACAAAAGGTTACTCTCCGTGCTCAACAAAGTAAGATTGAGTCACTAAAGAAAACTTTTTTTTTTTAACGGCTATTAGAAAACCTTTCCTTTCCCTCCCTCTGTTAGAGGTATTCACGGGTTTAACTTAGCCAAGTTTAGACGTTAAAATGTCAAATGCGTCACATTAAAAACCTGTTTTTATCCTGTTTAAACTGGAACTTAGTTTGTTTTAATGCAAAAAGACTTAAAAAGTTCATCTTGATGTTACTATTTGCTCTTACACGATAAAAACTCTTATCGTTGCAAGTAAGCTTCTAAAATCAGAAAAATGTAATCAAGGGTTTAGCATCAAATGTAGCAAACAAAAAAAACTGAAAAACAAGTGACTTCTGTGTAAAGAGGACCCCACCCCCAAATTCCACACCAAGGCAACATGCACCTCCACAGCTATTTGTGGAACACCTAAAAAACATTCAGTCTCACTGTTGTTAGAAAAAACCTGATGGTTTGTGCCAAATTTTTCCCCTTCCTTGGTGTGGCACCGCCTTAGGAAGGTGTTTTCGTAAACACCATGAGCTTATAAGGAATTTTGTGAACCATCTGCAACTTAAACCAAAAACAAGCTTGCCAAAAAGGGGGGGTTTTACAACACAGGGTGGGATCAGTGCATTTACTAATGAAAACTTATTAACAATCATGAAAATTACGGTGGTGAGCGGGTAAGGCCATTCCAAAATACACAATAGACCGCTCCTTGAGAGCTTAACAGAGATACGAAGAAAAACTACTGTGGGCTCTGAAAGTGAACAAGAAAAGAAACCCTAACACAAAAAAACAAAACAGTAAGCTTGACGCAACACACAAAAATGATTGAAACTTCCTTCTTTCTCTGTTTGGGAACCAATGATGGTTTGTGGGACAATAGTTGCTCACTAAGACTACCCCCTCCAGCTCTGCCCACATTAAATGTTGTTTCCTCAAAGTCGCAAGGCTTAAACTAAAATTTTTTTTTGCCCACCACAGAAAACCAGATTTTCAGATGGTAGCACCCCCGTTATTGACTTACTGACAGGAACACGCATCAGTTTGAGCTTCCAATTCACAATTGAAACGCTTCGTTCAGTGGCGCGTTTTCATATAAACCGGACACTTCTCCAATGTTAATCCCCGCAAAAAACACCAAAACCTCACACCACTCACCCCCCACAGCCGAAACGTTGCACACATCACAACCACCCCAGGACCTCTTTTAGACGCACACATGAACTTTTTTTTTAAAGCGTTTGATGGCTAAAGCACAGTTTGCCTCCCGTGCCCCATTTTGTATATTTTCTAAGGTCTTAAATTTGCAATGTTATGCCCCATGCAGGAAACCAAGATTTTCAGTTTAGCTCTTATTAGGTTTTTTGCTCTATGAACTTGTGTTTGAGCCTTCAGCGCTCACTAAGAGCTTTTCATTGTTAGCGGTTTTTCTGCCAAACAAGCAACAGCTCTGTTAAGCAACTACAAGCAAATAAACAGATAGAAAACCAGCAAGGTGCTGAAACCCATTCTTTCGTCATGTTAAGTAAATGGTTTGTGTCCAAAGTTCAGAACTAAAGCTTGCCCTTATAGATGCAGTGTTTCAGCTCCGGACTCAAATGATCCCGTTTTTGCAATTTTTCGCGTAGACAGATTTCAGTTGGGTTACTTGTTTTACATTATCTTTACTCTGCCCACCATTTGAGCTAAAAGCCAGAAAACGCTCAGTTTTCGAGCGTTTGCTGCGGCAAAGAACGGAAACACTCTTTTAAAACCCAAGGACTTGGGGCAAATGAACCAAAAAAAAGATGTAACCAGTTACTAAGCAACGTCTTTAATGGGAAAGTAGGACGCAGAAAGGAAAGCAACATGTTGTGTGAAAACAATGCAAAAAAAAACCTTCTCTGGGGGGCCTTGGGGGGGGGGGGGGAAAGCCTAAAAGATGGTGATGGCAAAAAAAGTTAAGACTAAAACAAACTTTCTCTATAAGCAAATTAAAAACCCAAACATCATAAACATCTTAAATGAAATGTTTCTTTTGCAATGCAGAAGGAAAAACAATTTCAGTTCGTTTTATCTTTTTGTTATCGATGGGGCCCCCAACCTCCAAAAAAAAAAAAACGCAAAAAGCAAAACAATAGGCCCCTCACGTTTTTGAGCTTAGCAAAACAGAAAGCATAGAAAAAAACAAAACTAAGCAAAAAGAACAAAAAAAAAGCCCACACCCTAGTGCTTTGCCCCGGCTCTTTTTTTTATTCTTTCTTTGTTTTTTTTAAGGTGGGGGGGGGGGATGATAGGGGATTTTGGAACTAAACAGTTTAAGGACCTAAAGCTTGAGACCAAATTAAAAGTTTTAAAAGGCTGGACTTCTCTCTAAAGGGCTTGCCTATGAATGAGGTTTGATTTTGCCAATTGCCCCAGGACCCAACCAGCATTTGCAGTGACATATAGTCCTCGGTGTTTTATCCTAACTTAGTGACACCATCGCGAGCTCTCCACCGCTTCCGTTGAAAACTGCACCCCCCCCCCCCCCCTCGGATAGTATTTATGCAACATGAAAGCTCTTGTTAGTGCCGACCCTTCACTCACGCAAAAAGGAAAGTAAAAACGCCAGCCAGTTGCGGGTTTTAAACATTTCTTTCTGTTAGCCTCTGTTAGAGTATGATGTGTACAAGGGTAAAGGGGGGGGAAAAAGCTTGCCCACCAGTAAAGGTGTTTCTACCCTCATAAGGGTTGCAAAGTGTTAAATGCAATGCAGAAACCACAGATTTCAGAAAGTGACCCAGTTTTTATCAAGGGGATCATCATTTTTAGTTTGAGTTTCTAGGGGGGGTTTTGGACGTACAGTTTTCTAGCGTTTCTGAAACTTAGACACTAGCGTAGTTAGATGGTTTGTGAACCAGAAAGTGAGACGACCAGTCGGATAGCTTGCTTCCCTTCTGTTTAGATTATGAAGGTGTTTGTACAAATTAAGTCTATAAAGCTTGTGCCCACTTGAAAGTTGTTCACTTCACATCTTCCGTTTAAAAAATGACATATTAGCTTGCATATGCACAAAAGCAATTTCAAGTGACGTTATCTAGTTTTATGATCTTGAACTTATGTTTGAACAGTCTATGCATATAAACTCTCAGATATATCGTTTCTGAGAACAGAAACTTTTCTAGGTTGACAACAGAAGACAGCATCTCTCATGTTTATCGTGAAACGCTAAGATCCAAGTCTTAATTTAAATCATGAACAGATAGAAAGCACACATTTAGGCATGGAATATACAACTCTTCTTTCTCTTGTCCGAGTATGATAGTTTGTGCAAATGTTAAGACTAAAGCTTGCCCACAGTAAATGTGTTTAAAACATCTTAAATGAAATGGTTCTGCATGGCAGGAAAACAGGATTTCATGATTACTAGTTTTATGATCCATGAACTTATGTTTGAGCTTCCAGGAATAAAACCGCTAGTGTTAGCGCTTAACTGCACTCTCGAACAGTGATGCAACTACGTCTGTTGTAGTGTAATTAGTTTAATTCAGTCTTAGCTACGACTTGTCAAGCACTATGAGTTGCATGAAAACTAAGGGCTTACATGAACAGAATAGGCATTAAACGCACAGATCAGCAGAGTTGTGTTGAACAGGAAAAACTCTCTTAGTTCAACTCTGCAATGAACAGATATGATAGGGTTTGTACGTGCTTAAGGACTAAGCTTTGCACCCAATTAAGTAGAGTGTTGTACAAACAGTTTAAGATTGAAGCTTGTTACATCAAGGTGTTTCTAACCTGAAAAATGACAGTTTTTCCAGTGCAGAAAGAGGAGCAAGGACAGATTTCATTGCGTAACATAGTTTTATGATCATGGGAAACTCTATGATGTGTTTTTGCGGATTCTAAGGCCAAAACAAAAACGCTCAGTTCTTGCGCCTTCTGTGACAACAAAAACAGCACTCTGTTAGTTGCAACCCCTAAAGCACCCCCCCCCCCCCCAGAACAAAACAGAAAGCACACAACCAGTAAGTTGCTGAACTGACCTTACTTCTCTGTTAGAGTATGATGGTTTGGAAAAACAAAGTTAAGGACTAAAGCACTTGGGCATCATTATAAGGTGTTTCTAAATCTAAAATGAAAGTAGTGTATTTGGAGCACAGGTAGAGAGGAAATCAAACAAGATTTTTCAGTTGGGAGGGTACTAGTTTGATGGCATCCTGCAAACTTATGTTGTGGAAACTTTTTCTAAGGTCATAAACAACAAAAACCACAACTCAGTTTTAGCGCTTCTGTGGAAAATACACAAACAGGTGAACCCTACACCCTCTGGTGTAGTGGTGCATACCTACCCAAGGGCTATGTCAAGAACAGGGAAAAAACAAAAAGCCCGGACAAGTTTGTAGTTCTTGAAAAACCCTTGACCTTCTTTCACATGTTCGTTGTTAGTAGTGATGTATGGTTTTGTTATCAAAGGTTAAGCACAGTGTAATAAGTGACTTAAATAGGCTTCTGCGTGCACACAACATTAAAGGGTGTTTTCTAACATCCTTAAATTTGAAACTGTGATAATTGTTTTTGGGCAGAAGAACAGGGATTTCATCTTGATTTTTCAGTGAGTTACTAGGTTTTTGATCTGAATCATGAACCATGGTTTTGATGCATTACTAACGGCACAAAAAAACCTATTGCTCAGTTTGTTAGCGCGCTTCTGTACTACCAACAAAAAAAACACTTGTGTTAGTGACCAACCTATAGCTAATAAAACAATCATAGAGATACAGAGGTAACCAAAAGCCCCAACAAATGCTGGACTGAAAACCTTATGTTCCATCGGTTTAGGGGAAATGATAGAGTCATTGTTTCCATCAAAGTTTAATGGGAGTCTTTAAAGCTTGGCCTCACGAGCTTGCCCGGTGTTTCATAACCCAGCTTGGTAGCGGAAAAATGAACAGTGTGTTTTTGACAATGCAGAATAACAGATACGCCAGTGGAGTTTAACTAGTTTTTTTACTGAATAATTGGGGAAACTTATGTTTGGACGCCATTCTAAGCATAAAAACGGTCTCAGTTAAGCGGGGGGGCTTCTATGAAAGAAACACCTTCTGTTCTTACGTGGCACAAACCCCCCCCCCCCCCCCCCCAAACCCCCCTAAGCAAATGATACAGGGAAAAAACAAAAACGGGGGCCCACAAGTGTGGAACAAAACCTTCTTTTTCTCTGTTGGAGTATTTGGATTTTGGGGTTTGTTTTTACAAAAGTGAACGGACTAAAGGGCTTGTCCCACATTAAAGGTGTTTCTAAACATCTTAAATGAATTGATTTGCAATACCAGAAAAACAGATTCAGTGAGTTTACTAGTGTGATGGCCTGAATTTATGTTTGAGTTCTAAGCATAAAACACTCAGTTAGCGCTTCTGTGAAAAGTAACACTCTTTTAGTGCAACTCTAAGCAATGAAAAAAAATGAAAGACCACAAGTGCTGACAAACCTTACGATTCTCTGTCTAGAGTAGGATGGTTTGTACAAGTTAGACTAAAGCTTGCCCACATTAAAGGTGTTTCTACACATCTAATGAATG
>NW_024873071.1:105954-135871 GCF_018340385.1 Cyprinus carpio | reverse complement strand
TTAGAAACATCTTTAACGTGGGCAAGCTTTAGTCTTAACTTTGCACAAACTATCATTCCTCTAACAGAGAAGAAAGAGGTTTTCAGCACTTGCATGCTTTCTTTCTGTTCATTTGTATAGTTGCACTAACAGAGTGTTATTGTTCACAGAAAGCGGTAAACTGAGCGTTTTATGCTTAGAAGTTCAAACATATGTTCAAGGTCATAAAACTATAATCTCACTGAAATCTGTGTTGCTGCATTGCTGAATCATTTCATTTAAAGATGTTAGAAAACATCTTTAACGTGGGCAAGCTTTAGTCTTAACTTTGCACAAACTATCATTCTCTAACAGAGAAAGAAGGTTTCCAGCACTTGCATGCTTTCTTTCTGTTCATTTGCTTTTGTTGCACTAACAGAGTGTTACTGTTCACAGAAAGCGCTAAACTGAGCGTTTTATGCTTAGAAGCTCAAACATATGTGCAAGATCATGAAAGTAGTAACTCACTGAAATCTGTTTTTCTACAATGCTAAAACACTTCATTAAAGATGTTAGAAACATCTTTAACGTTGGCAAGCTTTAGTCTTATCTTTGCACAAACTATCATTCTCTAACAGAGAAAGAGGGTTTTCAGCCCTTGTGGCCTTTCTTTCCGTTCATTTGCTTAGTTGCACTAACAGAGTGTTACTGTTCACAGAAAGCACTATGCTGAGCGTTTTATGCTTAGAAGCTCAAACATAAGTTCATGATCATAAAAGTACTAACTCACTGAAATCTGTTTTTCTTCAATGCTAAAACACTTAATTTAAGATGTTAGAAAGATCTTTAATGTGGGCAAGCTTTTGTCTTAACGTTGCACAAACTATCATTCTCTAACAGAGAAAGCAGGTTTTCAGCACTTGCATGCTTTCTTTCTGTTCATTTGCTTAGTTACACTAACAGAGTGTTACTCGTCACAGAAAGCGCTAAACTGAGCGTTTTATGCTTAGAAACTCAAACATATGTGCAAGACCATGAAAGTAGTAATTCACTGAAATTTGTGTTCTGCATTGCTGAATCATTTTATTTAAAGATGTTAGAAACATCTTTAATGTGGGCAAGCTTTAGTCTTAACTTTGCACAAACTATCATTCTCTAACAGAGAAAGAAGGTTTTCAGCACTTGCAACCTTTCTTTCTGTTCATTTGCTTAGTTGCACTAACAGAGTGTTTCTGTACACAGAAAGCTATAAACTGAGCGTTTTATGCTTAGAAGCTCAAACATTATGTTCATGACACAAAAAAAAGTAGTAACTCACTGATATCTGTTTTTTGCATTGCTCAAACATTTCATTTAAAGACGTTAGAAACATCTTTAACGTGGGAAAGCTTTAGTCTTAACTTTGCACAAACTATCATTCTCTAACAGAGAAAGAAGGTTTTCAGCACTTGCTTGCTTTCTTTCTGTTCATTTGCTTAGTTGCACTTACAGAGTGTTACTGTTCACAGAACGCGCTAAACTAAGCGTTTTATGCTTAGAAGCTCAAACATATGTGCAAGATCATGAAAGTAGTAACTCACTGAAATCTTTTTTCTACAATGCTAAAACACTTCATTTAAGATGTTAGAAACATCTTTAACGTGGGCAAGCTTTAGTCTTAACTTTGCACAAACTATCATTCTCTAACAGAGAAAGAAGTTTTTCAGCACTTGCATGCTTTCTTTCTGTTCATTTGCTTAGTTGCACTAACAGAGTGTCACTGTTCACAGAAAGCGCTAAACTAAGCGTTTTATGCTTAGAAGCTCAAACATATGTGCAAGATCATGAAAGTAGTAACTCACTGAAATCTGTTTTTCTTCAATGCTAAAACACTTCAATTAAAATGTTAGAAACATCTTTAATGTGGGCAAGCTTTAGTCTTAACTTTGCACAAACTATCATTCTCTAACAGAGAAAGAAGGTTTTCAGCACTTGCATGCTTTCTGTTCATTTGCTTAGTTGCACTAAAAGAGTGTTACTGTTCACAGAAACGCTATGCTGAGCGTTTTATGCTTAGAAGCTCAAACATATATGTGCAAGATCATGAAAGTAGTAACTCACTGAAATCTGTTTTTCTTCAATGCTAAAACACTTCATTTAAGATGTTAGAAACATCTTTAATGTGGGCAAGCTTTAGTCTTAACTTTGCACAAACTATCATTCTCTAACAGAGAAAGCAGGTTTTCAGCACTTGCATGCTTTCTTTCTGTTCCTTTGCTTAGTTACACTATCAGAGTGTTACTGTTCACAGAAAGCGCTAAACTGAGCGTTTTAATGCTTAGAAGCTCAAACATATGTGCAAGGTCAAGAAAGTAGTAACTCACTGAAATCTGTTTTCTGCATTGCTGAATCATTTTATTTAAAGATGTTAGCAACTTCTTTAATGTGGGCAAGCTTTTGTCTTAACTTTGCACAAACTATCATTCTCTAACAGAGACAGAAGGTTTTCAGCACTAGCATGCTTTCTTTCTGTTCATTTGCTTAGTTGCCCTAACAGAGTGTTACTGTTCACAGAAAGCGCTAAACTGAGCGTTTTATGCTTAGAAGCTCAAACATATGTACAAGACCATGAAAGTAGTAATTCACTGAAATCTGTTTTTCTACAATGCTGAAACACTTCATTTAAGATGTCAGAAACATCTTTAATGTGGGCAAGCTTTTGTCTTAACTTTGCACAAACTATCATTCTCTAACAGATAAATAAGGTTTTCAGCACTTGCATGCTTTCTATCTGTTCATTTGCTTAGTTGCACTAACAGAGTGTTTACTGTTCACAGAAAGCGCTAAACTGAGCGTTTTATGCTTAGAAGCTCAAACATATGTGCAAGATCATGAAAGTAGTAACTCACTGAAATCTGTTTTTCTACAATGCTGAAACACTTCATTTAAGATGTTAGAAACATCTTTAATGTGGGCAAGCTTTTGTCTTAACTTTGCACAAACTATCATTCTCTAACAGATAAATAAGGTTTTCCAGCACTTGCATGCTTTCTTTCTGTTCATTTGCTTAGTTGCACTAACAGAGTGTTACTGTTCACAGAAAGCGCTAAACTGAGCGTTTTATGCTTAGAAGCTCAAACATATGTTCATGATCATAAAAGTAGTAACTCACTGAAATCTGTTTTTCTGCATTGCTGAAACATTTCATTTAAAGATGTTAGAAACATCTTTAATGTGGGCAAGCTTTAGTCTTAACTTTGCACAAACTATCATTCTCTAACAGAGAAAGAAGGTTTTCAGCACTTGCATGCTTTCTTTCTGTTCATTTGCTTAGTTGCACTAACAGAGTGTTACTGTTCACAGAAAGCGCTAAACTGGGCGTTTTATGTTTAGAAGCTCAAACATATTTGAAAGATTATGAAAGTAGTAACTCACTGATATCTGTTTTTTGCATTGCTCAAACATTTCATTTAAAGACGTTAGAAACATCTTTAACGTGGGCAAGCTTTAGTCTTACCTTTGCACAAACTATCATTCTCTAACAGAGAAATTAGGTTTTCAGCACTTGCATGCTTTCTTTCTGTTCATTTGCTTAGTTGCACTAACAGAGTGTTACTGTTCACAGAAAGCGCTAAACTGAGCGTTTTATGCTTAGAATCTCAAACATATGTGCAAGATCATGAAAGTAGGTAACTCACTGAAATCTGTTTTTTGCAAATTGCTCAAACACTTCATTAAAGATGTTAGAAACATCTTTAATGTGGGCAAGCTTTAGTCTTAAATTTACACAAACTATCATTCTCTAACAGAGAAAGAAGGTTTTCAGCACTTGCATGCTTTCTTTCTGTTCATTTGCTTAGTTGCACTAACAGAGTGTTACTGTTCACAGAAAGCGCTAAACTGAGCGTTTTATGCTTAGAATCTCAAACATATGTGCAAGATCATGAAAGTAGTAACTCACTGAAATCTGCTTTTCTACAATGCTAAAACACTTCATTTAAGATGTTAGAAACATCTTTAATGTGGGCAAGCTTTAGTCTTAACTTTGCACAAACTATCATTCACTAACAGAGAAAGAAGGTTTTCAGCACTTGCTTGCTTTCTTTCTGTTCATTTGCTTAGTAGCCCTAACAGAGTGTTACTGTTCACAGAAAGCGCTAAACTGAGCGTTTTATGCTTAGAAGCTCAAACATATGTGCATGATCATAAAAGTAGTAACTCACTGAAATCTGTTTTTCTTCATTGCTAAAACACTTCATTTAAAGATGTTAGAAACATCTTTAATGTGGGCAAGCTTTAGTCTTAACTTTGCACAAACTATCATTCTCTAACAGAGAAAGAAGGTTTTCAGCACTAGCATGCTTTCTTTCTGTTCATTTGCTTAGTTGCACTAACAGAATGTTACTGTTCACAGAAAGCGCTAAACTGAGCGTTTTATTCTTAGAAGCTCAAACTTAAGTTCATGATCATTAAAGTACTAACTCACTAAAATTTGTTTTTCTACAATGATAAAACACTTCATTTAAGATGCTAGAAACATCTCTAATATGGGCAAGCTTTAGACTTAACTTTGCACAAACTATCATTCTCTTACAGAGAAAGAAGGTTTTCAGCACTTGCATGCTTTCTTTCTGTTCATTTGCTTAGTTGCACTAACAGAGTGTTACTGTTCACAGAAAAGCGCTAAACTGAGCGTTTTATGCTTAGAAGCTCAAACATATGTGCAAGACCATGAAAGTAGTAACTCACTGAAATCTGTTTTTTCTACAATGCTAAAACACTTCATGTAAGCTGTTATAAACATCCACAAAATCGACAAACTAAACTACTAACTCTTAAAAAACCATCATTCTCTACAAGAGAAATAAGGTTTTCAGCACTTGCATGCTTTCTTTATGTTCATTTGCTTAGTTGCACTAACAGAGTGTTACTGTTCACAGAAAGAGCTAAACTGAGCGTTTTATGCTTAGAAGCTCAAACATATGTGCAAGATCATGAAAGTAGTAACTCACTGAAATCTGTTTTTCTACAATGCTGAAACACTTCATTTAAGATGTTAGAAACATCTTTAATGTGGGCAAGCTTTTGTCTTAACTTTGCACAAACTATCATTCTCTAACAGATAAATAAGGTTTTCAGCACTTGTGGCCTTTCTTTCTGTTCATTTGATTAGTTGCACTAACAGAGTGTTACTATAAAAACAAACATCTAAACTGAGCGTTTTATGCTTACAAGCTCAAACATATGTTCATGATCATAAAAGTAGTAACTCACTGAAATCTGTTTTCTGCATTGCTAAAAAATTTCATTCAAGATGTTAGAAACATCTTTAATGTGGGCAAGCTTTACTCTTAACTTTGCACAAACTATCATTCTCTAACAGAGAAAGAAGGTTTTCAGCACTTGCATGCTTTCTTTCTGTTCATTTGCTTAGTTGCACTAACAGAGTGTTACTGGTTCACAGAAAGCGCTAAACTGAGCGTTTTATGCTTAGAAGCTCAAACATATGTGCAAGATCATGAAAGTAGTAACTCACTGAAATCTTTTTTTCTTCAATGCTAAAACACTTCATTTAAAATGTTAGAAACATCTTTAACGTGGGCAAGGTTTAGTCTTAACTTTGCACAATCTATCATTCTCTAACAGAGAAAGCCGTTTTTCAGCACGTGCATGCTTTATTTCTGTTCATTTGCTTAGTTGCACTAACAGAGTGTTACTGTTCACAGAAAGCACTAAACTGAGCGTTTTATGCTTAGAAGCTCAAACATATGTGCAAGATCATGAAAAGTAGTAACTCACTGAAATCTGTTTTTCTACAATGCTAAAACACTTCATTTAAAATGTTAGAAACATCTTTAACGTGGGCAAGCTTTAGTCTTAACTTTGCACAAACTATCATTCTCTAACAGAGAAAGAAGGTTTTCAGCACTTGCATGCTTTATTTCTGTTCATTTGCTTAGTTGCACTAACAGAGTGTTACTGTTCACAGACAGCGCTAAACTGAGCGTTTTATGCTTAGAAGCTCAAGCACATGTGCAAGATCATGAAAGTAGTAACTCACTGAAATCTGTTTTTCTACAATGCTAAAACAATTTAATTTAAGATGTTAGAAACATCTTTAATGTGGGCAAGCTTTAGTCTTAACTTTGCACAAACTATCATTCTCTAACAGAGAAAGAAGGTTTTCAGCACTTGAGGCCTTTCTTTCTGTTCATTTGCTTAGTTGCACTAACAGACTGTCACTGTTCACAGAAAGCGCTAAACTGAGCGTTTTATGCTTAGAAGCTCAAACATATGTGCAAGATCATAAAAGTAGTAACTCCCTGAAATCTGTTTTTCTTCAATGCTAAAACACTTCATTTAAAATGTTAGAAACATCTTTAATGTGGGCAAGCTTTAGTCTTAACTTTGCACAAACTATCATTCTCTAACAGAGAAAGAAGGTTTTCAGCACGTGCATGCTTTCTTTCTGTTCATTTGATTAGTTGCACTAACAGAGTGTTACTGTTCACAGAAGCGCTAAACTGAGCGTTTTATGCTTAGAAGCTCAAACATATGTTCATGATCATAAAAACTAGTAACTCACTGATATCTGTTTTCTGCATTGCTAAAACACTTTCATTTAAGATGTTAGAAACATCTTTAATGTGGGCAAGCTTTAGTCTTAACTTTGCACAAACTATCATTCTCTAACAGAGAAAGAAGGTTTTCAGCACTTGCATGCTTTCTTTCTGTTCATTTGCTTAGTTGCACTAACAGAGTGTTACTGTTCACAGAAAGCGCCTTAGAAGCTCAAACATATGTGCAAGATCATGAAAGTAGTAACTCACTGAAATCTGTTTTTCTTCAATGCTAAAACACTTCATTTAAGATGTTAGAAACATCTTTAATGTGGGCAAGCTTTAGTCTTAACTTTGCACAAACTATCATTCACTAAAAGAGAAAGAAGGTTTTCAGCACTTGCATGCTTTCTTTCTGTTCATGTGCTTAGTTTCACTAACAGAGTGTTACTGTTCACAGAAAGCGCTAAACTGAGTGTTTTATGCTTAGAAGCTCAAACATATGTGCAAGATCATGAAAGTAGCAACTCACTGAAATCTGTTTTTCTACAATGCTGAAACACTTCATTTAAGATGTCAGAAACATCTTTAATGTGGGCAAGCTTTTGTCTTAACTTTGCACAAACTATCATTCTCTTACAGAGAAAGAAGGTTTTCAGCACTTGCATGCTTTCTTTCTGTTCATTTGCTTAGTTACACTAACAGAGTGTTACTGTTCACAGAAAGCGCTAAACTGAGTGTTTTATGCTTACAAGCTCAAACATATGTTCATGATAATAAAAGTAGTAACTCACTGAAATCTGTTTTTCTGCAATGCTAAAACATTTCATTTAAAGATGTTAGAAACATCTTTAATGTGGGCAAGCTTTAGTCCTAACTTTGCACAAACTATCATTCTCTAACAGAGAAAGAATATTTTCAGCACTTGCATGCTTTCTTTCTGTTCATTTGCTTAGTTGCACTAACAGAGTGTTACTGTTCACAGAAAGCGCTAAACTGAGCGTTTTATTCTTAGAAGCTCAAACATATGTGCAAGATCATGAAAAGTAGTAACTCACTGAAATCTGTTTTTCTGCATTGCTAAAACACTTCAAGATGTTAGAAACATCTTTAATGTGGGCAAGCTTTAGTCTTAACTTTGCACAAACTATCATTCTCTAACAGAGAAAGAAGGTTTTCAGCACTTGCATGCTTTATTTCTGTTCATTTGCTTAGTTGCACTAACAGAGTGTTACTGTTCACAGAAAGCGCTAAACTGAGGCGTTTCATGCTTAGAAGCACAAACATATGTGCAAGATCATGAAAGTAGTAACTCACTGAAATCTGTTTTTCTACACTGCTAAAACATTTCATTTAAGATGTTAGAAAGATCTTTAATGTGGGCAAACGTTAGTCTTAACTTTGCACAAACTATCATTCTCAAAAAGAGAAAGAATGTTTTCAGCACTTGCATGCTTTCTTTCTGTTCATTTGCTTATTTGCACTAACAGAGTGTTACTGTTCACAGAAAGCGCTAAACTGAGCGTGTTTATGCTTAAAATCTCAAACATATGTTCAAGATCATGAAAGTAGTAGTAACTCACTGAAATCTGTTTTTTGCAATGCTAAATCACTTTCATTTAAAGATGTTAGAAACATCTTTAATGTGGGCAAGCTTTAGTCTTAACTTTGCACAAACTATCATTCTCTAACAGAGAAAGCAGGTTTTCAGCACTTGCATGCTTTCTTTCTGTTCATTTGCTTAGTTGCACTAACAGAGTGTTACTGTTCACAGAAAGCACTAAAACTGAGCGTTTTATGCTTAGAAGCGCAAACATATGTTCAAGATCATGAAAGTAGTAACTCACAGAAATCTGTTTTTATGCAATGCTAAAACACTTCATTTAAGATGTTAGAAACATCTTTAATGTGGGCAAGCTTTAGTCTTAACTTTGCACAAACTATCATTCTCTAACAGTTAAAGAAGGTTATCAGCACTTGCATGCTTTCTTTCTGTTCATTTGCTTAGTTGCACTAACAGACTGTCACTGTTCACAGAAAGCGCTAAACTGAGCGTTTTATTCTTAGAAGCTCAAACATATGTGCAAGATCATGAAAGTAGTAACTCACTGAAATCTGTTTTTCTACAATGCTAAAACACTTCATTTAAAGATGTTAGAAACATCTTTAATGTGGGCAAGCTTTAGTCTTAACTTTTCACAAACTATCATTCTCTAACAGAGAAAGAAGGTTTTCAGCACTTGCATGCTTTCTTTCTGTTCATTTGCTTAGTTGCACTAACAGAGTGTTACTGTTCACAGAAAGCGCTAAACTGAGCGTTTTAAATACTTAGAAGCTCAAACATATGTGCATGATCATGAAAACTAGTAACTCACTGAAATCTGTTTTTCTACAATGCTAAAACACTTCATTTAAAGATGTTAGAAACATCTTTAATGTGGGCAAGCTTTAGTCTTAACTTTGCACAAACTATCATTCTCTAACAGAGAAAGAAGGTTTTCAGCACTTGCATGCTTTCTTTCTGTTCATTTGCTTAGTTGCACTAACAGAGTGTTACTGTTCACAGAAAGCGCTAAACTGAGCGTTTTATGCTTAGAAGCTCAAACATATGTGCACTATCATGAAAGTATTAACTCACTGAAATCTGTTTTTCTACAATGCTAAAACACTGTCATTTAAAGATGTTAGAAACATCTTTAATGTTAACAATCTCAACTCTTAACTTTGCACAAACTATCATTCTCTAACAGAGAAATTAGGTTTTCAGCACTTGCATGCTTTCTTTCTGTTCATTTGCTTAGTTGCACTAACAGAGTGTTACTGTTCACAGAAAGCGCTAAAAACTGAGCGTTTTATGCTTAGAAGCTCAAACATATGTTCATGATCATAAAAGTAGTAACTCACTGAAATCTGTTTTTTCTGCAATGCTAAAACACTTCATTTAAGATGTTAGAAACATCTTTAATGTGGGCAAGCTTTAGTCTTAACTTTGCACAAACTATCATTCTCTAACAGAGAAAGAAGGTTTTCAGCACTTGCATGCTTTCTTTCTCTTCATTTGCTTAGTTACACTAACAGAGTGTTACTCGTCAAAAAAATCAATAAACTGAGCGTTTTATGCTTAGAAGCTCAAACATATGTGCAAGATCATGAAAGTAGTAACTCACTGAAATCTGTTTTTCTACAATGCTAAAACACTTCATTTAAAGATGTTAGAAACATCTTTAATGTGGGCAAGCTTTAGTCTTAACTTTGCACAAACTATCATTCTCTAACAGAGAAAGAAGGTTTTCAGCACTTGCATGCTTTCTTTCTGTTCATTTGCTTAGTTGCACTAACGGAGTGTTACTGTTCACAGAAAGCGCTAAACTGGGCGTTTTATGTTTAGAAGCTCAAACATATGTGCAAGATCATGAAAGTAGTAACTCATTGAAATCTGATTTTCTACAATGCTAAAACATTTCATTTTAAGATGTTAGAAACATCTTTAATGTGGGCAAGCTTTAGTCTTAACTTTGCACAAACTATCATTCTCCAACAGAGAAAGAAGGTTTTCAGCACTTGCATGCTTTCTTTCTGTTCATTTGCTTAGTTGCACTAACAGAGTGTTACTTTTCACAGAAAGCGCTAAACTGAGCGTTTTATGCTTAGAAGCTCAAACATATTTGCAATATCATAAAAGTAGTAACTCACTGAAAACTGTTTTTTCTACAATGCTAAAACACTTCATTTAAGATGTTAGAAACATCTTTAATGTGGGCAAGCTTTAATCTTAACTCTGCACAAACCATCATTCTCTAACAGAAAAAAGAAGGTTTTCAACACTTGTGCACTTTCTTTCTGTTCATTTGCTTAGTTGCACTAACAGAGTGTTACTGTTCACAGAAAGCGCTAAACTGAGCGTTTTATGCTTAGAAGCTCAAACATATGTTCATGATCATAAAAGTAGTAACTCACTGAAATCTGTTTTTCTGCAATGCTAAAACATTTCATTTAAAGATGTTAGAAACATCTTTAATATGGGCAAGCTTTAGTCTTAACTTTGCACAAACTATCATTCTCTAACAGAGAAAGAAGGTTTTCAGCACTTGCATGCTTTCTTTCTGTTCATTTGCTTAGCTGCACTAACAGAGTGTTACTGTTCACAGAAAGCGCTAAACTAAGCGTTTTATGCTTAGAAGCTCAAACATATGTGCAAGATCATGAAAGTAGTAACTCACTGAAATCTGTTTTTCTACAATGCTAAAACACTCCATTTAAAGATGTTAGAAACATCTTTAATGTGGGCAAGCTTTAGTCTTAACTTTGCACAAACTATCATTCTCAAACAGAGAAAAAAGGTTTTCAGCACTTGCATGCTTTCTTTCTGTTCATTTGCTTAGTTGCACTAACAGAGTGTTACTGTTCACAGAAAGCGCTAAACTGAGCTTTTTATTCTTAGAAGCTCAAACATATGTGCAAGGTCATGAAGGTAGTAACTTACTGAAATCTATTTTTCTACAATGCTAAAACACTTCATTTAACGTGTTAGAAACATATTTAATGTGGGCAAGCTTTAGTCTTAACTTTGCACAAACTATCATTCTCTAACAGAGAAAGAAGGTTTTCAGCACTTGCATGCTTTCTTTCTGTTCATTTGCTTAGTTGCACTAACAGAGTGTTACTGTTCACAGAAAGGCGCTAAACTGAGCGTTTTATGCTTAGAAGCTCAAACATATGTGCAATATCATGAAAGTATTAACTCACTGAAATCTGTTTTTCTACAATGCTAAAACACTTCATTTAAAGATGTTAGAAACATCTTTAATGTGGGCAAGCTTTAGTCTTAACTTTGCACAAACTATCATTCTCTAACAGAGAAAGAAGGTTTTCAGCACTTGGCATGCTTTCTTTCTGTTCATTTGCTTAGTTGCATTAACAGAGTGTTACTGTTCACAGAAAGCGCTAAACTGAGCGTTTTATGCTTAGAAGCTCAAACATATGTGCAAGATCATAAAAGTAGTAACTCGCTGAAATCTGTTTTTTCTACAATGCTAAAACACTTCATTTAAGATGTTAGAAACATCTTTAATGTGGGCAAGCTTTAGTCTTAACTTTGCACAAACTATCATTCTCTAACAGAGAAAGAAGGTTTTCAGCACTTGCATGCTTTCTTTCTGTTCATGTGCTTAGTTGCACTAACAGAGTGTTACTGTTCTCAGAAAGCGCTAAACTGAGCGTTTTATGCTTAGAAGCTCAAACATATGTGCAAGATCATGAAAGTAGTAACTCACTGAAATCTGTTTTTCTACAATGCTAAAACACTTCATTTAACGTGTTAGAAACATATTTAATGTGGGCAAGCTTTAGTCTTAACTTTACACAAATTATCATTCTCTAACAGACAAATAAGGTTTTCAGCACTTGTATGCTTTCTTTCTGTTCATTTGCTTAGTTGCACTAACAGAGTGTTACTGTTCACAGAAAGCGCTAAACTGAGCGTTTCATGCTTAGAAGCTCAAACATATGTGCAAGATGATGAAAGTCGTAACTCACTGAAATCTGTTTTTCTACAATGCTAAAACACTTCATTTAAAGATGTTAGAAACATCTTTAATGTGGGCAAGCTTTAGTCTTAACTTTGCACAAACTATCATTCTCTAACAGAGAAAGAAGGTTTTCAGCACTTGCATGCTTTCTTTCTGTTCATTTGCTTAGTTGCACTAACAGAGTGTTACTGTTCACAGAAAGCGCTAAACTGACTTAACTTTGCACAAACTATCATTCTCTAACAGAGAATCATAAAAGTAGTAACTCACTGAAATCTGTTTTTTTCTACAATGCTAAAACACTTCATTTAAAGATGTTAGAAACATCTTTAATGTGGGCAAGATTTAGTCTTAACTTTGCACAAACTATCATTCTCCAACAGAGAGAGAAGGTTTTCAGCACTTGCATGCTTTCTTTCTGTTCATTTGCTTAGTTGCACTAACAGAGTGTTACTGTTCACAGAAAGCACTAAACTGAGCGTTTTATGCTTAGAAGCTCAAACATATGTGCAAGATCATGAAAGTAGTAACTCACTGAAATCTGTTTTTCTGCAATGCTAAAACACTTCATTTAAGATGTTAGAAACATCTTTAATGTGGGCAAGCTTTAGTCTTAACTATGCACAAACTATCATTCTCTAACAGAGAAAGAAGGTTTTCAGCACTTGCATGCTTTCTTTATGTTCATTTGCTTAGTTGCACTAACAGAGTGTTACTGTTCACAGAAAGCGCTAAACTGAGCGTTTTATTCTTAGAAGCTCAAACATATGTGCAAGATCATGAAAGTAGTAATTCACTGAAATCTGTTTTTCTACAATGCTAAAACACTTCATTTAAGATGTTAGAAACATCTTTAATGTTGGCAAGCTTTAGTCTTAACTTTGCAAAAACTATCATTCTCTAACAGAGAAAGAAGATTTTCAGCACTTGCATGCTTTCTGTTCATTTGCTTAGTTGGACTAACAGAGTGTTACTTTTCACAGAAAGCGCTAAACTGTGCGTTTTATGCTTAGAATCTCAAACATATGTTCATGATCATAAAACTAGCATCTCACTGAAATCTGTGTTCTGCATTGCTGAATCAATTCATTTAAAGATGTTATTAACATCTTTAATGTGGGCAAGCTTTAGTCTTAACTTTGCACAAACTATCATTCTCTAACAGAGAAAGAATGTTTTCAGCACTTGTGGCCTTTCTTTCTGTTCATTTGCTTAGTTGCACTAACAGAGTGTTTCTGTACACAGAAGCGATAAACTAAGCGACTTATGCTTAGAAGTTCAAACTTAGGTTCATAATCATAAAACTTGTAACTCACTGAAATCTGTTTTTTGCATTGCTCAAACATTTCATTTAAAGATGTTAGAAACAGCTTTAATGTGGGCAAGCTTTAGTCTTAACTTTGCACAAACTATCATTCTCTACAAGAGAAATAAGGTTTTCAGCACTTGCATGCTTTCTTTATGTTCATTTACTTAGTTGCACTAACAGAGTGTTACTTTTCACAGAAAGCGCTAAACTGTGCGTTTTATGCTTATAAGCTCAAACATATGTGCAAGATCATGAAAGTAGTAACTCACTGAAATCTGTTTTTCTACAATGCTAAAACACTTCATATAAAATGTTAGAAACATCTCTAACGTGGGCAAGGTTTAGTCTTAAGTTGGCACAAACTATCATTCTCTAACAGAGAAAGAAGGTTTTCAGCACTTGCATGCTTTCTTTCTGTTCATTTGCTTAGTTGCACTAACAGAGTGTTACTGTTCACAGAAAGCGCTAAACTGATGCGTTTTATGCTTAGAAGCTCAAACATATGTGCAAGATCATGAAAGTAGTAACTCACTGAAATCTGTTTTTCTACAATGCTAAAACACTTCATGTAAGATGTTATAAACATCTTTAACGTGCGCAAGCTTTAGTTTTAACTTTGCACAAACTGTCATTCTCTAACAGAGAAAGGTTTTCAGCACTTGCATGCTTTCTTTCTGTTCATTTGCTTAGTTGCACTAACAGAGTGTTACTGTTCACAGAAACCACTATGCTGAGCGTTTTATGCTTAGAAGCTCAAACATATGTGCATGATCATAAAAGTAGTAACTCACTGAAATCTGTTTTTCTACAATGCTAAAACACTTTCATTTAAGATGTTAGAAACATCTTTAATGTGGGCAAGCTTTAGTCTTAACTTTGCACAAACTATCATTCTCTAACAGAGAAAGAAGGTTTTCAGCACTTGCATGCTTTTTTTTTTCTGTTCATTTGCTTAGTTGCACTAACAGAGTGTTACTGTTCACAGAAAGCGCTAAACTGAGCGTTTTATGCTTAGAAGCTCAAACATATATGCAAGATCATGAAAGTAGTAACAACACTGAAATCTGTTTTTCTACAATGCTAAAACACTTCATTTAAGATGTTAGAAACATCTTTAATGTGGGCAAGCTTTAGTCTTAACTTTGCACAAACTATCATTCTCTAACAGAGAAAGAAGGTTTTCAGCACTTGCATGCTTTCTTTCTGTTCATTTGCTTAGTTGCACTAACAGAGTGTTACTGTTCACAGAAAGCGCTAAACTGAGCGTTTTATGCTTAGAAGCTCAAACATATGTGCACGATCATAAAAGTAGTAACTCACTGAAATCTGTTTTTCTGCAATGCTAAAACACTTCATTTAAAGATGTTAGAAACATCTTTAATGTGGGCTAGCTTTAGTCTTAACTTTGCACAAACTATCATTCTCTAACAGAGAAAGAAGGTTTTCAGCACTTGCATGCTTTCTTTCTGTTCATTTGCTTAGTTGCACTAACAGAGTGTTACTGTTCACAGAAAGCGCTAAACTGAGAGTTTTATGCTGAGAGATTATGGAAGTAGGTGTTCATGATCATAAAAGTAGTAACTCACTGAAATCTGTTTTTTCTACAATGCTAAAACATTTCATTTAAGATGTTACAAACATCTTTAATGTTAGCAAGCTATAGTCTTAACTTTGAACAAACTATCATTCTCTAACAGAGAAAGAAGGTTTTCAGCACTTGCTTGCTTTCTTTCTGTTCATTTGCTTAGTTGCACTAACGGAGTGTTACTGTTCACAGAAAGCGCTAAACTGAGTGTTTTATGCTTAGAAGCTCAAACAAATGTAGTTCATGATCATGAAAGTAGCAACTCACTGAAATCTGTTTTTCTACAATGCTAATACATTTCATTTAAAGATGTTAGAAACATCTTTAATGTGGGCAAGCTTTAGTCTTAACTTTGCACAAACTATCATTCTCTAACAGAGAAAGAAGGTTTTCAGCACTTGCATGCTTTCCTTCTGTTCATTTGCTTAGTTGCACTAACAGAGTGTTACTGTTCACAGAAAGCGCCTTAGAAGCTCAAACATATGTGCAAGATCATGAT
The DNA here is from genome assembly GCF_018340385.1 of Cyprinus carpio. Taxonomy (NCBI): domain Eukaryota; kingdom Metazoa; phylum Chordata; class Actinopteri; order Cypriniformes; family Cyprinidae; genus Cyprinus; species Cyprinus carpio. The sequence continues at coordinate 120,453 of NW_024873071.1, read as the reverse complement.
AGTAGTAACTCACTGAAATCTGTTTTTCTACAATGCTAAAACACTTCATTTAAAATGTTAGAAACATCTTTAATGTGGGCAAGCTTTAGTCTTAACTTTGCACAAACTATCATTCTCTTACAGAGAAAGAAGGTTTTCAGCACTTGCATGCTTTCTTTCTGTTCATTTGATTAGTTGCACTAACAGAGTGTTACTGTTCACAGAAAGCGCTAAACTGAGCGTTTTATGCTTAGAAGCACAAACATACGTGCATGATCATGAAAGTAGTAACTCACTGAAATCTGTTTTTCTACAATGCTAAAACACTTCATTTAAAATGTTAGAAACATCTTTAATGTGGGCAAGCTTTAGTCCTAACTTTGCACAAACTATCATTCTCTAACAGAGAAAGAAGGTTTTCAGCACTTGCATGCTTTCTTTCTGTTCATTTGATTAGTTGCACTAACAGAGTGTTACTGTTCACAGAAAGCGCTAAACTGAGCGTTTTATGCTTAGAAGCTCAAACATAAGTGCAAGATCATGAATGTCGTAACTCACTGAAATCTGTTTTTCTACAATGCTAAAACATTTCATTTAAGATGTTAGAAACATCTTTAATGTGGGCAAGCTTTAGTCTTAACTTTGCACAAACTATCATTCTCAAACAGAGAAAGAAGGTTTTCAGCACTTGCATGCTTTCTTTCTGTTCATTTGCTTAGTTGCACTAACAGAGTGTTACTGTTCACAGAAAGCTCTAAACTGAGCCATTTTATGCTTAGAAGCTCAAACATATGTGCAAGGTCATGAAGGTAGTAACTTACTGAAATCTATTTTTCTACAATGCTAAAACACTTCATTTAAGATGTTAGAAACATCTTTAATGTGGGCAAGCTTTAGTTCTTAAATTTGCACAAACTATCATTTTCTTACAGAGAAAGAAGAAGTTTTCAGCACTTGAATGCTTTCTTTCTGTTCATTTGCTTAGTTGCACTAACAGAGTTTTACTGTTCAAAGAAAGCGCTATACTGAGCGTTTTATGCTTATAAGCTCAAACATATGTGCAAGATCATGAAAGTAGTAACTCACTGAAATCTGTTTTTCTACAATGCTAAAACACTTCATTAATGATGTTAGAAACATCTTTAACGTGGGCAAGCTTTAGTCTTAACTTTGCACAAACTATCATTCTCTAACAGAGAAAGAGGGTTTTCAGCACTTGCATGCTTTCTTACTGTTCATTTGATTAGTTGCACTAACAGAGTGTTACTGTTCACAGAAAGCGCTAAACTGAGCGTTTTATGCTTAGAAGCTCAAACATATGTGCAAGATCATAAAAGTAGTAACTCCCTGAAATCTGTTTTTCTTCAATGCTAAAACACTTCATTTAAAAATGTTAGAAACATCTTTAATGTGGGCAAGCTTTAGTCTTAACTTTGCACAAACTATCATTCTCTAACAGAGAAAGAAGGTTTTCAGCACTTGCATGCTTTCTCTCTGTTCATTTGCTTAGTTGCACTAACAGAGTGTTACTGTTCACAGAAAGCGCTAAACTGAGCGTTTTATATGCTTAGAAGCTCAAACATATGTGCAAGATCATGAAAGTAGTAACTCACTGAAATCTGTTTTTCTACAATGCTGAAACACTTCATTTAAGATGTCAGAAACATCTTTAATGTGGGCAAGCTTTTGTCTTAACTTTGCACAAACTATCATTCTCTAACAGATAAATAAGGTTTTCTCAGCACTTGCATGCTTTCTTTCTGTTCATTTGCTTAGTTGCACTAACAGAGTGTTACTGTTCACAGAAAGCGCTAAACTGAGCGTTTTATGCTTAGAAGCTCAAACATATGTGCATGATCATAAAAGTAGTAACTCACTGAAATCTGTTTTTCTACAATGCTAAAACACTTCATTTAAGATGTTAGAAACATCTTTAATGTGGGCAAGCTTTATTCTTAACTTTGCACAAACTATCATTCTCTAACAGAGAAAGAAGGTTTTCAGCACTTGCATGCTTTCTTTCTGTTCATTTGATTAGTTGCACTAACAGAGTGTTACTGTTCACAGAAAGCGCTAAACTGAGCGTTTTATGCTTAGAAGCTCAAACATATGTGCATGATCATAAAAGTAGTAACTCACTGAAATCTGTTTTTTCTGCAATGCTAAAACACTTCATTTAAAGATGTTAGAAACATCTTTAATGTGGGCAAGCTTTAGTCTTAACTTTGCACAAACTATCATTCTCGAACAGAGAAAGAAGGTTTTCAGCACTTGCATGCTTTTCTTTCTGTTCATTTGATTAGTTGCACTAACAGAGTGTTACTGTTCACAGAAAGGCGCTAAACTGAGCGTTTTATGCTTAGAAGTTCAAACATAGGTTCATGATCATATCAAAACAAACTCACTGAAATCTGTTTTTTGCATTGCTCAAAACATTTCATTTAAAGATGTTAGAAACATCTTTAATGTGGGCAAGCTTTAGTCTTAACTTTGCACAAACTATCATTCTCTAACAGAGAAAGAAGGATTTCAGCACTTGCTTGCTTTCTTTCTGTTCATTTGCTTAGTTGCACTCACAGAGTGTTACCGTCCACAGAAAGCGCTAAACTGAGCGTTTTATGCTTAGAAGCTCAAACATATGTGCAAGATCATGAAAGTAGTAACTCACTGAAATCTGTTTTTCTACAATGCTAAAACACTTCATTTAAAGATGTTAGAAACATCTTTAATGTGGGCAAGCTTTAGTCTTAACTTTGCACAAACTATCATTCTCTAACAGAGAAAGAAGGTTTTCAGCACTTGAATGCTTTTCTTTCTGTTCATTTGCATAGTTGCACTAACAGAGTGTTACTGTTCACAGAAAGCGCTAAACTAAGCGTTTTATTCTTAGAATCTCAAACATATGTGCAAGATCATGAAAGTAGTAACTCACTGAAATCTGTTTTTCTTCAATGCTAAAAAACTTCATTTAAGATGTTAGAAACATCTTTAATGTGGGCAAGATTTAGTCTTAACGTTGCACAAACTATCATTCTCTAACAGAGAAAGCAGGTTTTCAGCACTTGCATGCTTTCTTTCTGTTCATTTGCTTAGTTGCACTAACAGAGTGTTACTGTTCACAGAAAGCACTAAAACTGAGCGTTTTATGCTTAGAAGCTCAAACATATGTGCAAGATCATGAAAGTAGTAACTCACTGAAATCTGTTTTTTGCAATGCAGAAAACATTTCATTTAAGATGTTAGAAAAACATCTTTAATGTGGGCAAGCTTTAGTCTTAACTTTGCACAAACTATCATTCTCTAACAGAGAAAGAAGGTTTTCAGCACTTGCATGCTTTCTTTCTGTTCATTTGCTTAGTTGCACTAACAGAGTGTTACTGTTCACAGAAACGCTAAACTGAGTGTTTTATGCTTAGATGGTCAAACATATGTTCATGGTCATGAAAGTAGTAACTCACTGAAATCTGTTTTTCTACAATGCTAAAACACTTCATTTAAGATGTTAGAAAAACATCTTTAATGTGAGCAAGCTTTAGTCTTAACGTTGCACAAACTATCATTCTCTAACAGAGAAAGAAGTTTTTCAGCACTTGCATGCTTTCCTTTCTGTTCATTTGCTTAGTTGCACTAACAGAGTGTTTACTGTACACAGAAAGCGCTAAACTGAGCGTTTTATTCTTAGAAGCTCAAACATATGTGCAAGATCATGAAAAGTAGTAACTCACTGAAATCTGTTTTTCTACAATGCTAAAACATTTCATTTAAGATGTTAGAAACATCTTTCAAGTGGGCAAGCTTTAGTCTTAACTTTGCACAAACTATCATTCTCTAACAGAGAAAGAAGATTTTCAGCACTTGCATGCTTTCTTTCTGTTCATTTGCTTAGTTGCACTAACAGAGTGTTACTTTTCACAGAAAGCGCTAAACTGAGCGTTTTATGCTTAGAAGCTCAAACATATGTTCATGATCATAAAAGTAGTAACTCACTGAAATCTGTTTTTCTGCATTGCGGAAACATTTTTATTTAAAGATGTTAGAAACATCTTTAATGTGGGCAAGCTTTAGTCTTAACTTTGCACAAACTATCATTCTCTAACAGACAAATAAGGTTTTCAGCACTTGTGGCCTTTCTTTCTGTTCATTTGCTTAGTTGCACTAACAGAGTGTTTCTGTACACAGAAGCGATAAACTAAGCGACTTATGCTTAAGAGTTCAAACTTAGGTTCATAATCATAAAATTTGTAACTCACTGAAATCTGTTTTTTGCATTGCTCAAACATTTCATTTAAAGATGTTAGAAACAGCTTTAATGTGGGCAAGCTTTAGTCTTAACTTTGCACAAACTATCATTCTCTAACAGAGAAAGAAGGTTTTCAGCACTTGCTTTCTTTCTTTCTGTTCATTTGCTTAGTTGCACTAACAGAGTGTTACTGTTCACAGAAAGCTCTAAACTGAGCGTTTTATGTTTAGAAGCTCAAACATATGTGCAAGATCATGAAAGTAGTAACTCACTGAAATCTGTTTTTCTACAATGCTAAAACACTTCATTTAAAGATGTTAGAAACATCTTTAACGTGGGCAAGGTTTAGTCTTAACTTTGAACAAACTATCATTCTCTAACAGAGAAAGAAGGTTTTCAGCACTTGCATGCTTTCTTTCTGTTCATTTGCTTAGTTGCACTAACAGAGTGTCACTGTTCACAGAAAGCGCTAAACTGAGCGTTTTATGTTTAGAAGCTCAAACATATTTGAAAGATCATGAAAGTAGTAACTCACTGAAATCTGTTTTTTCTACAATGATAAAACACTTCATTTAAGATGCTAGAAACATCTCTAATATGGGCAAGCTTTAGTCTTAACTTTGCACAAACTATCATTCTCTAACAGAGAAAGAAGGTTTTCAGCACTTGCTTGCTTTCTATCTGTTCATTTGCTTAGTTGCACTAACAGAGTGTTACTGTTCACAGAAAGCGCTAAACTGGGCGTTTTATGTTTAGAAGCTCAAACATATTTGAAAGATTATGAAAGTAGTAACTCACTGAAATCTGTTTTTTCTACAATGCTAAAACACTTCATTTAAGATGTTAGAAACATCTTTAACGTGGGCAAGCTTTTAGTCTTAACTTTGCACAAACTATCATTCTCTAACAGAGAAAGAAGGTTTTCAGCACTTGCATGCTTTCTTTCTGTTCATTTGCTTAGTTGCACTAACAGAGTGTTACTGTTCACAGAAAGCGCTAAACTGAGCGTTTTATGCTTAGAAGCTCAAACATATGTGCAAGATCATGAAAGTAGTAACTCACTGAAATCTGTTTTTCTACAATGCTAAAACACTTCATTTAAGATGTCAGAAACATCTTTAACGTGGGCAAGCTTTAGTCTTAACTTTGCAAAAACTATCATTCTCAAACAGATAAATAAGGTTTTCAGCACTTGCATGCTTTCTTTCTGTTCATTTGCTTAGTTGCACTAACAGAGTGTTTCTGTTCACAGAAGCGCTAAACTGAGAGTTTTATGCTTAGAAGCTCAAACATATGTTCATGATCATAAAAGTAGTATCTCACTGAAATCTGTTTTCTGCATTGCTAAAACATTTCATTTAAAGATGTTAGAAACATCTTTAATATTTTCAAGCTTTAGTCTTAACTTTGCACAAACTATCATTCTCTAACAGAGAAAGAAGGTTTTCAGCACTTGTGGCATTTCTTTCTGTTCATTTGCTTAGTTGCACTAACAGAGTGTTTCTGTACACAGAAGCGCTAAACTAAGCGACTTATGCTTAGAAGTTCAAACTTAGGTTCATAATCATAAAACTTGTAACTCACTGATATCAGTTTCTTGCATTGCTCAAACATTTCATTTAAAGATGTTAGAAACATCTTTAATGTGGGCAATCTTTAGTCTTAACTTTGCACAAACTATCATTCTCTAACAGAGAAATTAGGTTTTCAGCACTTGCATGCTTTCTTTCTGTTCATTTGCTTAGTTGCACTAACAGAGTGTTACTGTTCACAGAAAGCGCTAAACTGGGCGTTTTATGTTTAGAAGCTCAAACATATGTGCAAGATCATGAAAGTAGTAACTCACTGAAATCTGTTTTTCTACAATGCTAAAACACTTCATTAAAGATGTTAGAAACATCTTTAACGTGGGCAAGCTTTAGTCTTAACTTTGCACAAACTATCAATCTCTATCAATGAAAGAAGATTTTCAGCCCTTGCATGCTTTCTTTCTGTTCATTTGCTTAGTTGCACTAACAGAGTGTTACTGTTCACAGAAAGCGCTAAACTGAGCGTTTTATGCTTAGAAGCTCAAACATATGTGCAAGATCATGAAAGTAGTAACTCATTGAAATCTGTTTTTCTACAATGCTAAAACACTTCATTTAAGATGTTAGAAACATCTTTAATGTGGGCAAGCTTTAGTCTTAACTTTGCACAAACAATCATTCTCGAACAGAGAAAGAAGGTTTTCAGAACTTGCATGCTTTCTTTCTGTTCATTTGATTAGTTGCACTAACAGAGTGTTACTGTTCACAGAAAGCGCTAAACTGAGCGTTTTATGCTTAGAAGCTCAAACATATGTGCAAGATCATGAAAGTATTAACTCACTGAAATCTGTTTTTCTACAATGCTAAAACACTTCAAGATGTTAGAAACATCTTTAATGTGGGCAAGCTTTAGTCTTAACTTTGCACAAACTATCATTCTCTAACAGAGAAAGAAGGTTTTCAGCACTTGCATGCTTTCTTTCTGTTCATTTGCTTAGTTGCACTAACAGAGTGTTACTGTTCACAGAAAGCGCTAAACTGAGCGTTTTATGCTTAGAAGCTCAAACATATGTGCAAGATCATGAAAGTAGTAACTCACTGAAAATCTGTTTTTCTACAATGCTAAAACACTTCATTTAAGATGTTAGAAACATATTTAACATGGGCAAGCTTTAGTCTTAACTTTGAACAAACTATCATTCTCTAACAGAGAAAGAAGGTTTTCAGCACTTGTGGCATTTCTTTCTCTTCATTTTGCTTAGTTGCACTAACAGAGTGTTTACTGTTCACAGAAAGCGCTAAACTGAGCGTTTTATGCTTAGAAGCTCAAACAAATGTTCATGATCATAAAACTAGTAACTCACTGATATCCGTTTCTGCAATGCTAAAACACTTCATTTAAAGATGTTAGAAACATCTTTAAAGTGGGCAAGCTTTAGTCTTAACTTTGCACAAACTATCATTCTCTAACAGAGAAAGAAGGTTTTCAGCACGTGCATTGCTTTCTTTATGTTCATTTGCTTAGTTGCACTAACAGAGTGTTACTGTTAACAGAAAGCGCTAAACTGAGCGTTTTATGCTTAGAAGCTCACACATATGTGCAAGATCATGAAAGTAGTAACTCACTGAAATCTGTTTTTCTACAATGCTAAAACACTTCATTTAAGATGTTAGAAACATCTTTAATGTGGGCAAGCTTTACCTCTTAACTTTGCACAAACTATCATTCTCTAACAGAGAAAGAAGGTTTTCAGTACTTGCATGCTTTCTTTCTGTTCATTTGCTTAGTTGCACTAACAGAGTGTTACTGTTCACAGAAAGCGCTAAACTGAGCGTTTTATGCTTAGAAGCTCAAACATATGTGCAAGATCATAAAAGTTGTAACTCACTGAAATCTGTGTTCTGCAATGCTGAATCATTTTAATTTAAAGATGTTAGAAACATCTTTAATGTGGGCAAGCTTTAGTCTTAACTTTGCACAAACCATCATTCTCTAACAGAGAAAGAAGATTTTCAGCACTTGTGGCATTTCTTTCTGTTCATTTGCTTAGTCACACTAACAGAGTGTTTCTGTACACAGAAAGCGCTAAACTGAGCGTTTTATGCTTAGAAGCTCAAACTTAGGTTCATAATCATAAAACTTGTAACTCACTGAAATCTGTTTTTTGCATTGCTCAAAACATTTCATTTAAAGATGTTAGAAACATCTTTAATGTGGGCAATCTTTAGTCTTAACTTTGCACAAACTATCATTCTCTAACAGAGAAATAAGGTTTTCAACACTAGCATGCTTTCTTTCTGTTCATTTGCTTAGTTCCACTAACAGAGTGTTACTGTTCACAGAAAGCGCTAAACTGAGCGTTTATTGCTTAGAAGCTCAAACATATGTGCAAGATCATGAAAGTATTATCTCACTGAAATCTGTTTTTCTACAATGGTAAAACACTTAAAGATGTTAGAAACATCTTTAATATGGGCAAGCTTTATTCTTAACTTTGCACAAACTATCATTCTCTAACAGAGAAAGAAGGTGTTTCAGCACTTGAAAACACTTCATTTAAGATGTTAGAAACATCTTTAACGTTGGCAAGCTTTAGTCTTATCTTTGCACAAACTATCAATCTCTAACAATGAAAGGAGGTTTTCAGCTCTTGTGGCCTTTCTTTCTGATCATTTGCTTATTTGCACTAACAATGAATAGAAGACAATTCCAGATATGCTGCAAAGCTCCTTTCTTAGTGAAAGAAAGTTAGTGTGTGCAATGTTAAGTACAAAAATTGCCCACATGAAAGATTTTTTCTTACCTATGAAATGAAATCTTATTTGCAATACAGAAAGAGACTTTTCATTGTGCCAGAAGTTCTATGCACAGCAAGTCATATTAGAGCTTAAATGCACAGCCTGCTTAGTTTAGGGCTTCAGTGACCTCAAATGCTGTGTTAGTGCTTCTGAACAAATGAAGAGAGAGCAAGCCCACATTTGCTGCAAAGCTCCTTTCTCAGTGAGAGAAGGTTGGTTTAGCAAAGTTAAGACTAAATCTTGCCCACATGAGATATGTTTCTTTTCTCAAGGAACTGAAATCTTTTTTTTTTTGCAATGCAGAAAGAGACTGTTCTGTGTGTTACAAGTTCTATGCACAGGTCATGTTAGAGCTTAAATGCACAGCCCTGCTTAGCTTAATGCTACAGTGAGCAAGCACAATGCTTTGTTAGTGCTTCTTTCTGGAGCAAATGAAGAGATTGCAGCAAGCTCATTACTTGCTGCAAAAGCTCCTTCTTAGTGAAAGCCTCTGTTTCCGTAAATGTTAAGACCAAATCTTGCCTAATGGAGAGATGTTTCTTTCTTATGAACTGAAATCTAATTTGTAATGCAGAAAGAGACTCTTTCAGCGTGTTAGCAAGTTCTATGGTCAGAAAAGCTACGCTAGAGCTTCAATGCAAAGCTGGCTTTCTAGTTTGGGGCTTCTCTGGAGTACTAATGCTGTAGTGCTTCTGAGCAAATGAATAGAAAAACAATTCCAGATATGCTGCAAAGCTCCTTTCTTATTGAAAGAAAGTTCCTGTGTGCAATGTTTAGAGCAAACCTTGCCCACATGAAAGATTTTTCTTACTTATGAACTGGAAATCTTATTTGCAATGAAGAAAGAAACTTTTCAGTGTGTTACACTGACAATTATGCACAGCAAGTCATGATAGAGGCTTAAATGCAAAGCCTGCTTAGTTTAGGGCTTCTATGAGCACTAATACTTTATTAAGTGCTTCTAGGCGAATGAATAGAAATTAGCCAGATGTGCTGCAAAGTTCCTTTCTCAGTGAGGAGAGAATGTTGAGGGTCTGCTCACAATGTTAAAAGGGCAAATCTTGCCCACATGTAAGATGTTTCTTACTTATGAATTGAAATCTAATTTACAATGCAGAAGAGACTTTCAGTGTGTTACAAGTTCTGTGCACAGCAAGTCATGTTGACTTAAATGCAAAGCCTGCTTTGTTTGAATTGCTTTCAATGAGCAATAATGCTTTGTTGGTGCTTCTGAGCAAATGAAGAGACAGCAAGCCCACATTTGCCTTAAAGTTCTTATCTAAGTGGGAGAAAGTTGGTTTTGCAATGTTAAGACTAAATCTTGCCCACATGAGATGCTTTTCTGTATGAACTGAAATCTAATTTGCAATGCAGGAAAGAGAGACTTTTCTCATTGTGTTAGAAGTATATATTGTTGTTGTTGTTGTCCCCCCAGCAGTTGTCCAGCAGTTGAAGACATAGGTGTGTATATGTGTCTTAAAGAGTTAGTATAATTAAAGGGAGAATATAATTACTGCTTTTGGTAGATCAGTGTAACTGACTGCCATGAACACTATAATTTACATTTAGTTTTTTCTAATACAGAAACTCTTCATCAAGAGGTAGAAGATCTGTTAGCTGATACTGAAGACATTCAGTGTTCAAATCTGACTTCCTCAAACACATGGTAAATTCACATGGCCCAGACTAAAAAGAAGTGGGCAGCTTTGAGGCCAGAGATGGTGGATTGTTTATTAACAGCTGAGTATACGGAGATCAGGCAGTGCCAGCACTGTCGAATGAAGCAGTCTGTTATCTGCTGTAAAGACTGCATTCTAAACAGCTGTACTGTGCAGGAGAATGTGATATTTTGGCCCATGAAAACTCCACAACCGAGAGACAGATGTAGAAGGTTTCTTTTGGCTATATATACTAACAACTTTGATTAAAGTGGATGTGAAGGCCAGTTCAATTTGAGGAAAAATGTATGTAATCAAGCATTATTAAATTATACAACCTTGGAATCTGTCATGAATTTCCATGTAGTCAATAATAATGCAGCAATGTTATTTATGATAAAAGGTGGAGTTTTCTGCTGCAAATTTGTGTCCAGAATTGCCTTTTTGCCTCTTAGGGGCACCTGGAACAAATTTGCAACTGTGAGAAAAAATCTTTGTTTGTAAAGTTTGTAGACTACATTAATGCTAAGCACGTTAAAGCAAAGTTATATTGTTGTCTAGGTGCAGTCTAAAAATTTTATATATATTTGAACAGCCTTAGTATTGACTTTTTGCATGATCCTGTGTCATCCACATAGTTGTTAATACAACCCCAAGACCATCTTCATATCAGCCTTTAAAAAAGATAAAGAGTGAAAGAATTATGCAACGCATCAAGAGGCTATTAATTATTTATGATTATTTTACATTTTTTAGCCAGAACAGACATGATTACAATCCAGGCCATGGCATGGAATTAAGCGCTACAATAAGGAAAACTTGCCAAAAGCGCTGTCCCTAAGATTTAAAAAGGTATATTTGTATTATTGCTTTTCTCTTTTACGAGAAAGCTATGTAGTTTCTTTTAGTGTTTACATTTGCGCTGTAGTGTTTGTTGTGCAAACAAGTAGGCAAGAAAGAGTAGTATGGCAAGCCATTTTTTTTACGATTTAAAACTTTGTTTTGACTCTCCATAAATATAATTTCGAGATATCTCAAATTACACATTTGACTAGTGACAATTCAAATTAGAGATTAATATCTTCAAATTGAGTTTTGACTAGTCGTAATCCCAATTCAATATTATCTTTAAATATGATTTGACTAGGTCAAAAATCACAATTAAAGATATCTTTAATTCCAAATTTTTAAAGATATTCAAAATACGATTTGTAGATATCTGCAATTCATTTATATGCACCTAGTCAAATTACAGTTTGTAGATTATGTTTTAATTGGATTATTTTAACTAGAGCAAATTATATTTAAAGATATCTTGAATTGGAATTATGACTTTAAAACCCCTTTAAAGATATCTGCAATTTAATTATGGATATCCCAATCAGATTTTTGACTAGGAAGAACTATATTTAGAGATATCTGCATTTAGGCTTTGTGACTAGGCGTAGTTGCAAATGTAGATATCTGGAAAATAACAATTTGACTAGTTCAAAAATATGAACTATAGATATCTACAATATTGCATGCAAATACACCTTTGTTGAGCCCCACCTTAAAAGCATTTATTTAACCAATCCTGGCTTGGAAGCCAGTTTGATAATCCACGCAATTTTGTCTAAGAGTTGTATAATAAAGGGTCCTGCATCTTTGGGTGATTTAAAAACTGTTATACAGAAGTAATTCAAAAGTATGGAAATAAAAATGTAGCTGAAGCATGTGTGTGTAAAAAGTGGTAGGCTATACAGAGAGACTTAAATAGGCTTTTATCTGGTTTTATATCGTAATGATGAGCGTGTGTGCTGTGGATTAAATTTTGTTGGAAGCTTTATTCCTACAAACGAACACATGCATAAGCCTCATAATCCCTTCGTAGCAACATTTGATATATAATGTTAAAAAGAATCAGTGTCTATTTACACTAAGTGTAAGCCTAAGTTGTTTAGAGACTACTTATACTGCTCGCCCTGTACGTGATTGGGATAGTTAATATTGATAAGCGCTAACTCAGGCGTAAATTGTAGTGGATTAGTGGTTAAAGTGTGTGCATTTGATTAATCTCGACCGAGTTAGCATCCGCCTTTTGTAAAACATTTTTTCTCCTTTTCAAATACTCATATATCATTATCGTAAAGGCATTTATTTTTTCAATAAAAATCAAGGGAAATAATTAAAAAGAAGATGAAAATAAATATTAGGGTAGGTGTAGTGAGGGCTTTTTTGTCCCAGTAAGGTGGCATCCATTTAAAATTTTTAATTAAAATGATAATTTACAATCACTACGTTATTATTGCGTACTGTTTTATAATGCACTACTGATGTGCAGATAATTGCCACTATTTGAAATAAGTAGTATAAATAGCAGAAAATCTTGCTATTTTAACATAGTGTAAATATAATCTATAGTGTTTTAAATGTTTATAGTGTTTTTGTAAATGTTTAACATCGTTAAAAAAATACTGCTATTTGCACGTAGTGTAAATCTATCCATCTATCGCTAACAAATTATGCTATTTACACCTAGTGCAAATAGCCGCTGCCTAAAAGAATACTTTGGCGCTCGTCACTGAACACAGCAGAATATCATCATCATGGATCTCTTGCTATAATACAATACAATACTCCCACCTTGTGGGCTGTTTATGGAAGCTTGTTTCTGCCACTAAATACAAGGGGGAGTAGGGGTAAGCAGCCGGAGCATGGGGTGCCAAAAGGTGGGGGGTGGCCGAAAGGTGTGGGTGCGTGACAAAAGGTTTCTCATTGGGTAGAGAGCATGAAGGTAGGAGGCGATACTAAAGGTGAAGTGAAAGGTGGCTGTAAAAAAAAAAAAAAAAAAAAAAAAAAAGATGGCGAGCCATATACTCTTAATCCCCGCAGATTAAAAAGAGAAACCATAAATTCAACATAATCCTATAAACCAAATTTAATTCACCCCGAGGTAAAAACAGCGTTAATGATAACAGAATGTGGCTAAATTACTTTAGAAATTACCTTCAGAAACTTTTACATGGGTACGGGTTACTGGCATCATCACCACCTGGAATTTAGGTCTTAAATTTAGAAATTACAATTATTTTTTCGAGAATACAAACGTCTCTGCTCCGCAGTTAATTCGCACTAGCTGTTCTTAAATTTAAAAGTCAAAGAAGTTGTATTTGGTAAGCATTGGATTTAATGCACTGCTTAGTGAACTAACAAGAATAAAACAACGAACAGCTGTATTTTTTATTAACTTACAACCGTTTAATAAATAATAATAGTTAATGTTAGTTAATACATCAGTGTCAATAAATGAAAACTAATTGTAAAAATTATTTACTCGAAAAATATTTTGCCTGATAGAGAAAATATATAGTTGACAAAACCACTAAAATTATAAAATCAAGGAATTAGTCAGAAGAGTTTTAGTAACCTTATATTTAAGTTGCATAGCAAACGGACACAGCTTTATCCATAAGGCATTTATTTAGCTTTTAGTTTTCAGTCCTTAATTCAAGTAAAAAAATAAAATATATAGATAGATAGATAGATAGATAGATGGAATGAATGGAGCTAGACAGACAGATAAAACCATGCCGTTTTCAGAACATTCATTCTGTAGTAGCAGTCCATAGAATAAGAATCCAGCAAACTCTTTTATCACAGATAGAAGCTATGAAGAGGGCCATGCTCCATGGCTACAGTATCCAGTGGGTGTTTCTGTAGATGTATCCACAGCCATCACGCCTGCACTGGAGGCTCAAACTCACTCTATGAGTCTTCCTCCCATCTGGACTGACAGACTTCAGTCAATGATACCTACAAGAGAAAACACAGAGTATTTAAGGAAGATTCAAACAAAAAATGGCAATAAGTATAATATTTCAAAGTAAAGACTGCAAGTGTATGACTAGCAGAAGCGCAAAGTGTCACAAGGGAGTGCAAGTGCAAGTCAGTCTACTGTGAACCCTTCTCCATTATATTACATAATATATAATTGTACCACAGACTCTTCACTGGAGACAGTCATTTCTATTTACCAAATGCCACATATGATTCCACCTTGCATGTTTTCTAAAGAATGGAATCACAAAAAGTTAGTTAGCACTCATCTATACTACAGGTTATACTAAGTTTGGTTCATGTGCATGTGCAGCTCCAATATATTGGATTAACTTCAAAGAGTAGATGTCCAGCTAGGAGTGCACTTTTTTTGTGTAATGGTACAGTTGAGGCATGAGGATCTAGCCTGAGGCTGATCCACTCAGAGGGAAAGTTACTGGCAGTGCATCTCAAAAATGTGCCACAATGTTGTAAT
>NW_024873071.1:105416-105640 GCF_018340385.1 Cyprinus carpio | reverse complement strand
AATATACGATGCATTTCATGTTCTTGTATACACTGTTAAATCTTACATTGTTTTAAATTTTTAACAGATGGGCTAAAAGGGTACAGAAGAATAAAATATTACATGAAAAGATTTGAAACAAGATATTTTACAGTTGATTTTTTTTTTTACTATACTCACTCCAGCAGGTGTCCTTAAGTATGGGTGTTTTTTGAGTACCTCCTCAACAGACATTCCTTCCGTGC
>NW_024873071.1:104921-105044 GCF_018340385.1 Cyprinus carpio | reverse complement strand
TCTGCTTTAAATTTCCGGTTTAGGGATGTGTCAGGTGTGCTAAAAACACAAATTTGACTGATTTTCATTTTCCAGCAAATAAAGATTACAATATATTGTTACTACAATATTGTGTGTGATAAT
>NW_024873071.1:98612-104398 GCF_018340385.1 Cyprinus carpio | reverse complement strand
TGGTGCGTATTGCTCCTGTATTGCTGCACAAAAGGGCAGCCGATACAAACTATCAACTCTGAGAAACCGATGCGAATCTGATCGTTTTCATGCTGTGCATACGTGCCATTAACAACAATAAACCAATTACTAAACTGCAAGATATAGCATAAAGGAAAATTATGATGGTATTGTAACGGCTATCTTAATAATACATATTTGTGTTCTCAGCATAGATAAAGATGTGATAATAATTACACCATGTCTTATCGCCGCCACCTTCTCTTGTCTAAAAATTACGTACATGTATATTTACCGCTGATTGGCCTTTGACAAAACTCCTTTTGACCAATAGAAACCTTTTGGCGCCCTACCTTTTGGCACGCCCTACCTCGGCACCCATTGCTCCGGGCTGCGGTTACCCGTCTCACTAAATAAAGAAATATTGGTGTAATAAGAAATGGCACCTTTTTTATCTTGCAAGTTACAAAATTTTATATCTCGCATTTGTCTATATCGCATTCTGAGAGAAAAAAAGTCAGAATGAATGGTAAGATAAAATCTGCAAATAACGCTAACAGTAAAAAAAAAATAAATAAAATAAAATAAGTAATGAAATAAAAAACATTGTTTTTCATTGTCCCAATATATAACAAACCAGAATTAAGACGAGCAGTTTTGGCGATTTTCCTGTCTTTATTGAACATTACACTGCATTTGGTCTATTTTGCAACATGATTCAATTAAAACACAGCGCTATACATACATGCAACCTTTTATGCTTTTTACCACACACAAGGCTGCATCCAGATTACTTTTAATAATCCATGAAGCACTTTATCCAGTAGCTTTTGTATCTGTGGACAACAAAAGCAGACTTGTATTATCTTGTTAGCAGTTAGCCAGAGTAGTGAGGGGAGGAGCTGAGTAAATTTATTCTGCCGTCACACAAGAAGACATTGGAGCATTGCATTCAGATATCTTAAACTATAATTGGCAGCTAGCGAGAAATTGAATTAGAGATATCTCTAATCACATTTTGCGGATGTGTAACCCTCTGTGAAGATATCTGTAAGTAGTTTAAAGTGTCCTAATAAAACAGGTCATATGGTATTTTAAAGTGTCCTAATATTGTGTTGGGTGCCTGGCTGGGTTTAAATGCACATCTAGATCAAAGCATTTGCCATTTTTTCTCACGATGCCGTAATAGTAGGTCATTTGCCAATGATTGAGAGCTTGATTAGTTCCAAAAAAAGTTGGGAGCAAACCCCTCCCTTCCTCATGCCTACTCTGCACTCTGATTGGTCAGCTGGCCAAACCTGTTGTGATTAGCCCAGCGATGAGGTCAGCAGACCCGGATGAATCTAAGCGTACCATTGTCCTGCCTTTACATAAAACAATGTAAATAAATCCGTTCTTATAATGACATAAAGCCCGAAAACTTATATGCGGCGTCGTGCCCTGGCTAAAGTTTAGCTGCGGCACAGCGAACACTGGGTGGATGCGTTAGCAGTGTTAGCATTTAACTGATTAAACAATACGGTTGTAAAACCAAAATATGTCTACTGTAATGTTTGAAGCGACCAGACAAAAGGCGCTCACAGGAGCACCAGCGAAATCACTCATCTCTCTCCGCGTAGCCTGTAGCTTTGCCAGTGCAGCACAATAAACAACAGTTTCACAATTATTATAAAGTCTGTGTGCTGCATTCTTTATTATTAAACAAAGTAATTAGAGCGACGTCAGTCTACAATAATTGACAAGCAATACGTAACNNNNTAGTCTTCAAATGCTCATCCTTGGGCAGATGAAAAAAGTTTGCTTTTGACTCGCACTTCAGAATTTTTCTGTGTTTTTTCTAATGTTTTCAAGTTTTCACTGGCGTCTTGGAGCGCAATAAGTGGGCGTATCGTATTCAAATAACTTGACAAATTGACGTCATCTAGTCAGAGAAAAAGCTTCGGTCTTCTAACGATTCATAAAAAGACTCAAGTCGACTCTGCGAAAGACAATAACTTTATATCGGTGCACTGTCATATTTCCAAACTTGCAGGATGTTTTGTTCACTTAGATCCTATATTTACACACTAAATGAAAGGTAAATTTAAAAATTCCATGATAGGTGCTCTTTAAATGGAGTTTTGACTAGTCAAATCATATTTAAAGATATATCTAATCCGATTTCTTACAATACATCTTGCATTTGCAATTCAAAATGTCTGGCTGGGTAATGCTATTTACAGTGAGAAGCTTTTGTTTGCACGAGTACACACAACTCAAAAACCTACGTAATGGTTTCCTGTTACTTAAAATAGACTTCTTTCATAACTTAATAAATTTGATGTAACCTGATACCTCAAATTTTTTGGAGGTATTTGTCACCTTATTCGGGATTAAACAGTGTGGTTAAAAATGTTGTAAAATTAACAAAAAAAGAGAAGGATTTTTAAAAGAGATGGTGGCATTACTTGAAAGAAAATCTAAACATTTTAGTAAACAGTAAAGCATATAAAGGTTGTGCAAATTTTACAAGTTCTGATTGCTTTTGGGTTAAGAGATGACGAGATTGTATTTAAATAATGTTTTAACGCATGCAAAAATACCAAAAGAATTGGTTTAGTTTGAGAATTTACATTTATGAATATAAAATCTGCACAGGAAAATAATTAGATTTATTATAAAGCAGACATTAGAATCCGCTTCAAAAAATCCAAAAATAACAATTTGGGGATTCATAGAGACATTTTGCAAGATATTTCTTGAGATAAACCAACTAACATCTTTCCAAAGTTTCCGAGTTAACTGCACGACCAATACCAAGGTGAAGAGTTTCAGTTGTCATTCTGGGAAGAAAGATGCAATTAGTGTCAAACTCAGGATTGAATTTTTTTTCTTCTGGACGGAAATTTTTGACTGGGGTTAAAATATTATAAAACTAATTTAAAAAGATATTATTTTACTTCTTGTGAGAAGAATCTCTGTGCAGGACCATATATTTTGCAATTTAAATTATCAAAAAGCCTCTTACAAATGAGATTGCAGGAGAGGGTGCAGAAATAATGTTTTCAAAGGGAATAGACCTCTTACTTTCTAGTTTCTTCCTTTTGTTCAGTGAAACATAGCTTACCAATAGGTGTGTGTGACAGGTTCAGGATAAGACAACGAACCCAAGGAAAAGAGTATTTTGTTTTTGAAAAGCGCATGAGTATCCCAGAAGGACTAGCTCCATAACTGTGGCAAAAAACTTTGGGAGGTTACGGTACTCTTATATTCTTGAAAGAAACATCGTGCCATACATAAAAAAGCAGACCTTCATTATTAAAGAGCTATGTCTAAAATGATATATTCCATACTGAACGCGAGTTATTATAGAACCAACGATTTATTTCTGAAATAAAAATATACCTATTTGTTCCATATGTAAACAACGATTGAGGAGAAAAGTTTATGTTTGTAAATGAGATGTCCACCGCCTAAACCTTGGTTGGTGTGAAAGTTTAGGATAGCTCTTGACAGGGAGTTTATAAATATCATAATTACATCATTTAAAGCAAACTTTGCGCCACCACGTGCGAGAATGAGAGGCCAATGTGTGATGGAACTATTTCCAAATAGAGGGTGGTTTTTGAAGGGGAATCGATTAAGCCAATTTATTTAATTATGTTGATTTAGTGAACTTAAAATCACTTGAAGTTTAAGCCGCCCTTTGGTTGAGAATTTAGTATCACTGACTTTTCAAATAATGGGGGTTATGGCCCTCTAAAATTTATGACTAAGATTCCATCGATATACTTTTACATAGTGTTCTTATCAATGAACAGTGAGCTGAGCAGCATAAGTAAGGTGTAGACAGACGCTCAGCCGCTTTACCAAGTAACCTCTGCCTTTCAAAGCCACAGCGGTTAACCGTTTCATTGTATTTATACCAATTGGGTCCAAATATTAGCAGAACATCTAGAGTTATCTTGGTTATTTTGCTATTACCCAAGTATTGGAACACAGTTTTTTAATGCCACTACCATACAATTGAAAGATCATACTGTCGGTTAAACGGTAAGTAGTTCACATTTATTAATATTAAGACGTAGGCCAGAGGCCTTTAGAGAAAGAGATGAAAGAGTACATAAGGTGCAGGGTATTTGGCATAGAGTCTTTTCGTAAGAACAGAAACAGTATCATCCGCTAACCTGATTAATGATTATCTCTGTATTGCCAATACTGATGCCTTTTAGATGGGCTTGCTTGATGATGTGCGAACTAAGAAAGTGTGTCGCAGTTAAAAAAAGATAAGGAGATACGGGACATCCCTGTCTAACCTCCAACGGTTTTTAAGAAGAATCTGGGAGAGCTACTACTGTTCATATTACAGCATTTTGATAAATCATACAGGAGTCACCAAAACCATTATATTTTTAGTGCTTGAAACAAAAACCCATGTTCTAATGTGTCAAATGCTTTATAGCAGTCTAACTAATAAATAAAACTTTTCTTTTGGGAAGTAAAATGAATAGTCCAAAGAGCTAATATTAATTACAGTTTCTGTACCTGAATATGTTGTTTAGTGTTATTTATTTATGAGATTGCTAATTTGAGTTGTTTGTTCGCTATCTTATAACTGACTGTTTAGGTTGTCTTTAACACTTTAATTTGAAACTTTATCTTAATATCTAGTTTTTTTTTGCCTATGGTGTATTTATTTTTTAACAGCACAGGCAATATTCCTCTGTTGACAGCTTTTTTGGAGGCTGCTGATTTTTGCTTCCATAAGTTCGATTCACGCTGCAACACAAAGATGATGCTTTGTAAAAGACAGAATATATACATGTTTGCTCAAATTAAGTGTTTGGACTTAATTTTTTTTATATTGGATTTTTTTTTCTTATTGGAATCGAACTAGGAATCGATAAGAATCGAATCGATAAGGAATTCGGAAATCGAATATGTGTGAGCCGAAAATCGGAAGAGGAACAAATAAAATTCCAAAGGATACCCAACCCTCGTGTCTCTGGATAAGGCGAAGTTTTGTTTATTCCGGCCCGGATTGGCTTAATCGTGCAGCACCAGGAGTGATCTCGTTATGTTTTTTTTGCCAATAGGGCCGGTAATGTTGTCAGGGTATTAGCGGGGTTTTGAAATTATGCTGCATGCACTACACAGCAGCCCATGACGTCTTTTTAGTTATTATTGTCTCCGCAGACCATGATTATTATTTTCACTAGCCCATAATAAGAACCAAATTCTGTAATTGATTAATGAATCATTCCTTTTGTGCAAACAAAGAATAGTGTGATTATGTGGACACGTAGGCGGTTGAGGCGTTTCCACAGCGCGCGGCGACTCCGCTTAAATGCACCCTAGGTGCACAGTCCGCATTTTGATTTTACAAAAATCAGTGTTGAGGTGAATTGCAGCGTTTTATCAGCTCGAGCCCAAACTGTCTTAGACTTTGGACGGGGAAAAACATTCAGTCTACCGACGGAAGAGGGCCGGGCCGGTTGTAAGGTAAAGGGGACATGTGTAAAAGTTGATGGGAAAAATATCCAAAACAATATGACCTACACGCACATAAAAGAATTGAGAAGAAAAGAAATAAGGGCGATGATGTCATTAAAAAATTCAAGTTACTAGTGCTGCAGAGATTATAACATTAATTAGAATTAGCTTATAGCCACGGCCTGACAGGTGTGTAATACCCGTGCGGACATGTGGGAGCGGTAGGCGGGAACAAACCCCAGCCAACTGAATACAGATAACTCGCACGGCCCTGTGGGCGTACTTGAACCTGATGGAATCGTGTGGAACGTACA
>NW_024873071.1:94976-97636 GCF_018340385.1 Cyprinus carpio | reverse complement strand
GCTGTCCACGGAAAGCGTAGTGTGGAAACGAGTCCAATTGCGGTGTTCTCACGGTGAAATGATTGTGAATTCGATGCTTGAGAGTAGCGCAGCTTCGGTTCGTGGTGGCGCTTTAGCTGGTCAACATCAGCTGTGTGATGTTCAAAATCATTGACATCACCCAACGCTCTTCGGAAGGCACATAACGTCCTCCTTGGTTCGGCTATGTTGGCTCTAGGCGTTGTTTGAAGGGGATAGGGGCGGGAGCATAGAGACATGCCGTTCTCGTTTGTTACTCTAGAGTAGGGACCAGAGCACTTTATTGAGCATACTGCACCCATATGGTATGGAATGTGGAGTATGACTTGATTTTTTTTGGCCAGACATGACATATGGCACCTTTTTAATGCTGTTAAATTAGAAAAACAACAACAAACAAACTAAACCCTAGTGTGGGCTATATTCTTAAACTTGGAACCTCATTATAATGAAGTATCAATCCAAAAACACCAGAAACAACCTACACTCTCTTTATGTTCTTTCATTGAGAAGTCTGCATGCATTTTTTACCTGTCATTCATTCACAGGCTATATGCTTGTGTGAAATAATAAGCTTTAGTTCAAAAACTTTATGCCATTGTTTAAAAATGCTTGATTGACTGATGTTTCAGAGACCTTCAGGTATTTTTATTTTTATTTTTAACTTGATTTAATTTTGAATCTCAAACTGACTTCCTTAAATTCTCAAGGAGTTTATAAGTTGAAACGGCCGGTGAGTGAAAACTGTCACAGAGCACATTAAAATAGCTTCAAAATAAAACTTCTGTGTCTTCTATTAGCATCCCAAGACCTTGATTGCATGCAGAGATGGGTAGTAATTGGATTACATGTAATCTGGATTACGGCAATCAGATTCCAAACCTCAAGTATCACTTGTAATTAGAGTAAACTATTTTTAAAATACTGTAATCAGACTACAGTTACTTTTTATGGATTACAGAATTACATATATCTTTTACACTAATGGTAATAAGCTTCTTTTTTATCACTTTCACTGTCTATTTTTTCCTCATAAACTGCCGCTGCCTTATATACCTACTGTACATAGATTCTTCAAGTGTTTCCGGGCGGGACAGAGGGAGAAGGGTGATGTGTGTTCAGAATTCGTGCTACAGTAAGAAAGACACTCAGTCCGTAACAAGATTAAGGAGAAAAAAATGGAGCGGAGGAAAAGCCACAGCCTTTAATCACTGGATGTACAGACATCATTCCATTTTTAAAGAAAGACACGGGAATGAAAAGAAAAATGTCACCGTTTGTGTGTAAACTCTGGCCTTACCAAGGATTAATTTGTTGTCCACGGAAATCTTTGACCTAGCAAAGTTATTGCGGGGAATTTCATGTTCTTTAATATAAAGAACATGAACCTGTTTTAATAATGTTGATTTTTCTTCATTGTTACTACCTTACATGCACTTCAAGTGTTTTTGAGATATTTGACCTAAAAAATGGTCTTTAATATATATTTAGCAATGTTATATGTTGTGAGTTTCATGTTATCTTTAAAATGAATTTTTGCAATGTATTGTTTGATATTTTTTTTCATTGAAATCATTTCTAGATTAAATAAATTTGAACCTAGCAGTGATATTGCTGTGAATTTCTTCATGTTTTTTCGATATTGGTTTTTTGTAATGTAGGCTGTTTTCTAAATTTACTTAATTATAAGTTAAATATGCTTTGAAATCATAAAGATGGGATTTTGTTTTTATTGTTAGTGTTACTAGCAAAACACTAACAGCAAGGTTACATTAGTGTTAGTATTTTGTAAGTATTAACTGTCCATACATTGCACTTGAAAAAGAAGCTATTGTGGGCTCTTGTTGGTGAATTAAATTTTAATATTATATTTTTTGGAATATATTTTTTCTTTGTATCTGTCAAAAAAAAAAAACGTACAAGATTAGGCTAACTCAATATATGTGATATCAAATAAATCAAAAAATGTAATCTAAATGTAATCCAAAGTAATCAGATTACGTTACCAAAAAAAAATGTGTAATCTAAGAGGTTATATTTTTCCGGATTACAAAAAAATTTTACCATTGAAATCGGTATAAGTAAAAAACCTGAAATTACCATTTTCTTTAAAAGTAATTTACCTAGGCTTCTGATTGCATGTTACCATGAAACTAACAATATAATTTGATTGTTTTTAAAATGAACACCTCGTGTAAAATGGGACAGCAACCTTTATATCAAAACATTTTAAATTGTCGCATAGATGAGCAAACGGTAAAAAATTTATTAAAGTATTTATTTATTAAAGTAAACTATTATTCATTAGGTAAAATTAGGCTTTGTAGTTCATGCGTTTCAGTATCAACGGAAAAAAAATCATAATGAGAAAAAAATATACCACAAAGTGGGATCGCTGCTCACGTAATGGCACGCATGAACGGCTGCAATGTTTCCAATGTGCTTGAAAGCACCAGCTTGATCAACCAGCTGAAACAGAAATACTCCATTTTGGTCACACAGTAAAGGCATAATTGAAAATGCAGTGTTAGCAGCTTGAAAAATCACAAGACAAATAGCCTTTAATCACTGGGTGTACAGACATCATTTCATTTTTAAAGAAAGACACAGGAAAAATGTCACCGTTTAGTGTAAACTCTGCT
>NW_024873071.1:92499-94015 GCF_018340385.1 Cyprinus carpio | reverse complement strand
TAATAAGAAATATTTCTAAAGGCTGGACCGTTCTCATTTCACTCTGCATATGGAACCTGAAGGATTTTTATTAATTAATTAATTTATTTTTTGCCAAGAATCAACTGAAATGAAATCATTTACCTTTTAATCTGTGTATTTGTATACATATATATATATATAATGACTGTTTAATAACAATAGCATGCAGTAAGAGCCTTTGTGTAAAGGTCTTTCCTTTAAATTTTTGATGTGTAGACTGTGGCCTAAGACTAGTTTTGAAATTAACTCACTGTAGAATTATCAATAGTTTTTAAGTATGTTACAATGTTATATCATAATGTTATTGTTGTTTTACTTATTCATCTCCGTTTACAGTCGTCTACAGTCAGTTTACGATGGTCCTTAAGCCACCTGGCGTATAGTTTCACGAATAGCTTTAGCATCACGACTGACTTGCAGTTAGCAGCTGCGGCCCTGCGGTATTATTACCAATTTTTGAATTAATCCACCTACTGTATATGGGCTTGCTTCCTCTTCAAGGTGTTCAAAACACTCGCGTAGCATTTGAAGGAGCTCACAGAAGCCTAAACTAAAGCAGTCTGTCCATTTAAGCTCTAATATGACTTGCTGTGCATAGACCTAATGGCACAATGAAAGAGTCTCTTTCTGTATTATAAATAAAGATTTCATTTCATAAAAAACATCTTTCATGTGGGCAAGCTTTGCTTTTAACACTGCATGGACCAACTTTCTCTCACTGAAAAAAGTAGCTTTGCAGCATATGTGGGTTGCTTTCTCTTAATTTGCTCAGAAGCACTAACACATTAGTACTCATAGAAGCCCTAAACTAAGCAGGCTTTGCATTTAAGCTCTAACATGACTTGTTGTGCATAGAACTTGTAACACACTGTAAAGTCTCTTTCTGCATTGCAAACAAGATTTCAGTTCATAAGAAAGAAACATCTTACAAGTCTTACTCTTGAGGACCATACCATACCGCTTTCTATGACGCGAGCCTGAATGCAGAGTGCAGAGCGTTGTCATCCGAAGATGGTCCTCGGGAGGAATTCGCCACCTTTGTGGAGTGGACTCTGGCGAGAAATGGGTCGTCTCTTACCATCTGCCCCGTGGAGGATCTCGACGGATCCACTCCAGACCCAGAGCCCAGACCACCATCTCCCAACGGTACGGAGAATAAGCCTGAGCCCACCAATGATGGAGAGCCAGAGCCCAACCTGTCAGACCAGGTGCGAGAGCCAGTGACAGTGCCCACCACGAGTGAGAGAGCCACGGATGGTGTGAGCATGGACTGGAGCTCCACCCCCTGCACCGAGGCTGAGGGTGAATTTAAAATGCAACACCAACTCTCTCCGTTGTCTCCACTGGTTCTTACCAACCCTCAATCATAACTGGAAATTGAACTGCCCCTTCTCCTCTCTCCGTCTTCTCCACTGGTCCTGTCCAGCCCTCCTTCATCCTTGGTTTCCTTGTCCAGCCCTGAGAGGGCTTTCGATTCTCCAGTGCCTGCTCCTAG